>NC_089588.1:10849064-11109064 GCF_019320115.1 Miscanthus floridulus | reverse complement strand
CTGATTACAGAATTAAATGACTGACATATTGGAAGTACAAATCTGATTATCTGATTACAAATGAAATACATCCAAGCAATTATATAGAAGAAAATAGCACATATACCTTCATATGTGAAGTACTACTGGACACCAAATCAGCTGAAAATTGTCAAAACGGCAAATGAATAAAAAGAAAAACAAACTCAAGGTAAATGTGCATATTATTCAAGTATATGTCACCTGATGTTGAAGCCTCATCTCCAAACTTTTCAATTCCAATGGCAATGATTTGCTTTGGCTTGTCCATACAACTATAAGCAAGTAGACATTATTTAGAAAAAATAGAAAATGGTTGCAAAACTATCGGTGTACACAAGGAAATTCCTTCTGTTTTCAAGAGAAGTCAGATAGGATGCTCTTGCAGGCCAGGAGCAAGTAACCAGAGCTGGCCCAATTCCAGACCAAACTACTTTTCTATCAATCTAACTTAATGAAGCCAAGACAAACGAAACCAAGCATCAGCCTGAAACCAAGTTCTCACTTATAACAACAATCAGAAAGGATAATACAAAAAATACTTACTCAGATGACACAAAATGTCTCCACGGACTGGAGAACAAACCATCAAGATCGCAATTGAAGATAAAGAATCGAATTGACTGCGCAATGTAATGTCCAAGTTGACGCCCAACATCATATCAACTATTGCCAAGTCCCGCACTCGCTGGCCACCGTTGATATTCTAAAAACTCATTAGGTTAGCATATGTCCTCGATGAGCAAGCAAAAATTTAAAAAGTAATAAAGGGAAAATGAATCACCTTTGTGTAGCAAAGCACATGACTAATGAAATGCCTAGAGAACTTGAACAAAGACCAATGAGAAACAGCCCATTTGGTAAATGTATATACAGAGGTCCAAGGTCCATTGCCAAAGTTCTTGTGATCATAAACATACTTGAACAGCCAGTGTGCTGCAGCCTTTTTCCTCCAGTCATGCATACCTGATCTGATGTTCAATGGAGAATATGCATAGTCTTTCCCAGAACTCTCAGAGTCAGCTGCTCGATAGATATCCAAAACAAAGGTGGATCTAACAATTGGAGCTGCTAGTGCAAATGGATAACTTATGAGCAAAAGAAATATCTCCCATCTCTTCGGGTCCTTGAAAGAATCATGTATCAGCAAAAAATCATCCTTCAACTCTTTAAAATATACAGGCAACCTTCCCTTGTTATTCTTGAATCGCTGAACCACAACTTCATCAAATTTGCAAAGATCAAGATATCCTAATGCAGGAGTGAATGGCTGATCTTCACATTCAATGGAAAACTTGGAACCCTTACGAACCAACATTTTAGACTCATCCCAGTTTCCACCAAAACAACGGCCCTCCTTAAATTTATCCACAATGGCGTGCATATATCCTAGGGCCATCTTTCTTGAGTGATATGATGGCGAGTGTTCCAAATCAAAAGCATAGACATCATATTCCTCAAGAAAATCCAGATCCTTAATGAAATCCAAGAAAAGCTGAACACTGCATATGGAAAAGTACATGCAATCAGCAGATACAAATGGAATCTAATCACTTCTGTCAATGAAGCCAACCATGGTTCAGGAAGATGGAGAATATCCAACCTTGGTTCAGGAAGATGGAGAATTTCTAGTTGAGCAGCAATATCAACTCCATGTTTTGCCAGATATTTGCAAACGGACTGTGTCAAATCTTTGGATATCCTGAAAAAGATTACAAGCTTTCAGCCAAACACACACACACTCAGGGATGATAGCAGCCTATAGGCCAATGTACCTGGGATAACTGTTTTGTATAGTGCCTGCTAAGCTCATATCATACATCTCGATAAACTTAAATGGCACATAAAATATTGGTGAGCCAGTAAATCTTACAGCCTCCACCATGCCTTCGAAGAATGGGACCCTCTCTGTATGACTTCCATCCTTAAATCGACTCGTACCATCATTGAACCTATGAAAACTCAACTTTAGGTCAGAAGTCTAATCTAGCATATAAATTATAATAGAACTAAGATAGAAACATACAATAGAAGAAACTTCAGGAAATCTTCACCAACTGTAGATTTGGTCTCATCTTCTGCAATTGTGTGTGATAAAGTTCCACTCTCACTGGGTTGAGACTCTGTAGGTTCCTCCAATGATGCTTCATGTCTATTGCTTTCATCTTGTTGATTTAGCTTATCATCTGAGCTTGGTGGTGCTGCATTGAAAGCAGCTTGCTGGTTTTCTGTAAAATCTGGCTTGCTTGAAACAACTGTAGGTACCTGAGAGGAAGTGACCTGATCATCTATGTTTCCATCAGATGATAACTGACTCCTGTTTTCTTCTGCACTAGAGCCCTCTGTATGACCCAGCTGGTCATCTGATACTACTGATGTTGCTTCCGTGGAAGCCTCTTGTTGGCCTTTCCCTAAATCATGCTTGTTTAAGGCTTCTGCATCTGCATCCTTTGCAAGGCGCTTTCTCAGCCGCCTTCTCTGGCCCCTCGATAAGATCAGTCTAGGACCAGATCCTTCAGGTCCTTCAGGATTAGAAGGTTCTCCAATTTTTCCAGAAACTTTTGATTGGTGCCATGACATGGCCTGTCAGATAGAAAGTAACAAACCCAACTCGTCATTTTTCAAGCTTCAGCAAGACTCATATGAAAGCGGTGTGTTGGAATATGTTCTCAAGTATGCAACTTACTCTTTCAAAGTTTGGTTGTCCATTGGGCGGGAAATACTGATCATTCAAGTAGATGGTGTCTCAATCCTCCTGTTAACAGGGAATGTGAACATAGATAAATGGAATGGTATGACAATTTTAGAGGGGAAGGGTATGCCATCGTACCTCTTCAAATACTCTCCATCTTACTTCAGGATACTCCTTGAGAATACCTGAGTTTGTTTCCAGCAACAGCAAGCTTCCATCATGCTGCAATAACCAGTGGCAGATCATAAGAACAACATATTACAATTTATAATGAGAAAATCATTTGAGGTTAATCTATTCATCATCACTCAAAACATATATTGAAATTGATTACATATAAGACAAATGGCCATTCCATACCCTGTGCACGACATAAAATTTGTTGTCCCAGTACAAAACAGCAAGCGCATTTTCTTCCATCAGATCACACAAAGTAGCATACCTGTATAGTTGAGTTGAAGGTTATAGTGTATTAATTAAACAATAATAAAGGCCCTAGTATTCTATCAGACCAAAAACATACACATGGCTTGTCAATTGTTTATTAGCCTCCAGCAATTTCTGAATTACTGCACCTGCACACAAATTAATAGATTCAAGGGCAGCCCACGTAGTTCCAAATGAGCAAACAGGTGAAAAAATAGATTCTCACGTTTGGCCGCAACATCTGAAGCTTGTAATGCCCCACTCACATTTTCCACCACCTTGATGTACTTTTGAAGTTTTTCATACGAGAAGCTTAGGATATTTGGGCAAATTGTTAAATCCTCAGGATCTACCATCCAGCAGTGGAGCAATGGTATCTCCATGTGAGCAAATATATCAAGAACACATAATTACTGTGATTCTTCGAAATCAACATGGCTACAATGAACATACAGTGACATATACATCAGAACAGTTGAAGCACACACACATAACATGTAAATCAAAACAGTTAAGTGGCATACAATCTATATGAACCAAAACAGTTTACAATATGAAAACTATATAATGTAATTGTATGTATTTATACAAATATACAAAAGAATTAATTAAAGGACATGTAAATTGTTTGCACCTGCTCAGAATTGGAGTGACGTAGCTTTCAGGCCCAAGATGATCATTGACCAGTTTGGATATGTCTTTAACGGCTAGGTATTCAATGTTTCCCTGCTCTTTTTTAAGAAGAGATTTCGCGACCATTGTGGCAAGCACCCTATCCTCAATATTTGTCTTTTCCAAGTGTGAAGGTGGTGCATCGCCTAGCCCACTCGACATATCGGTAATATTGAAAAAGCTGAACAAGGTCGTTAAGAGAGAAGGTCCCTCAGGACCGTCGCACACCATGTGCGTACGTGACGGACATCCAAATTCGTACTCTACTATCTCGTATCGCGCCGCCATGGAGCCTAGCAGAAGGGAAAAACGGCATCAGCTAGGGTTTCGGACCCCACGAAAGGATAAGAGAAGTTTGGCGGAAATAAAGAGAAGAAAGTGGATCGAAGTTTTGCCGCGCCGACGAAATCACGAGAAGAAAGGAATCGAAGTTTTGCCGCGCCGACGAGATCACGAGAAGGAAGGAGACATACCGGCTGGAGGAGAAAACGCGGCGGCGGGTGGCGGAGCTTCGCGAGGACGTGCAACCGCTCTATCTACACGGCGCCAGAGAACACACGCCCGCGGGGCCCGCGTCACAGCTCCTACCAGCGCCGACGCCGGCGGCTGCTGTGCAGCCGCTGTTGGCGGTGACGGAGGATGCCTAGGGTTTTATGTTTGTGTGATGGCGGCTGGTGCGGGCGGCGGAGGGACAGAGGGCCAACTAAGTAAGAGGGCGGTGGTAGCCGGATCAAGGTTGGGCCATGCTTTGTGGGCATCTGCTGCTGCCGTTGGCCCAACTAGCTTATCGGTTCCGACTCTGCCCTGCGGCCTGCTGCTGTTAAAAGAGCATCTCCGGCAGTTCCCAAGCGGCGCAGCAGTGTGCATTCTGGTTCGTTGCCGCTTCAGGTTATGTGTGTGCGCTTCAACTGCGGCCTGTGACAGCGACTTCTCCGACTTCAGGTTGTGGCTGCTGAACTTGAGGTCGGAGAAGTCGCTGCTGAAGTCGGAGAAGTCGCTGTCACAGGCCGCAGTTGAAGCGCACACACATAACCTGAAGCGGCAACGAACCAGAATGCACACTGCTGCGCCGCTTGGGAACTGCCGGAGATGCTCTTTTAACAGCAGCAGGCCGCAGGGCAGAGTCGGAACCGATAAGCTAGTTGGGCCAACGGCAGCAGCAGATGCCCACAAAGCACGGCCCAACCTCGATCCGGATACCACCGCCCTCTTACTTAGTTGGCCCTCTGTCCCTCCGCCGCCCGCACCAGCCGCCATCACACAAACCTAAAACCCTAGGCATCCTCCGTCACCGCCAGCAGCGGCTGCACAGCAGCCGCCGGCGCCGGTAGGAGCTGTGACGCGGGCCCCGCGGGCGTGTGTTCCCTGGCGCCGTGTAGATAGAGCGGTTGCACGTCCTCGCGAAGCTCCGTCACCCGCCACCGCGTTTTCTCCTCCAGCCGGTATGTCTCCTTCCTTCTCGTGATCTCGTCGGCGCGGCAAAACTTCGATTCCTTTCTTCTCGTGATTTCGTCGGCGCGGCAAAACTTCGATCCACTTTCTTCTCTTTTTTTTCGCCAAACTTCTCTTATCCTTTCGTGGGGTCCGAAACCCTAGCTGATGCCGTTTTTCCCTTCTGCTAGGCTCCATGGCGGCGCGATACGAGATAGTGGAGTACGAATTTGGATGTCCGTCACGTACGCACATGGTGTGCGACGGTCCTGAGGGACCTTCTCTCTTAACGACCTTGTTAAGCTTTTTCAATATTACCGGTATGTCGAGTGGGCTAGGCGATGCACCACCTTCATATTTGGAAAAGACAAATATTGAGGATAGGGTGCTTGCCACAATGGTCGCGAAATCTCTTCTTAAAAAAGAGCAGGGAAACATTGAATACCTAGCCGTTAAAGACATATCCAAACTGGTCAATGATCATTTTGGGCCTGAAAGCTACGTCACTCCAATTCTGAGCAGGTGCAAACAATTTACATGTCCTTTAATTAATTCTTTTGTATATTTGTATAAATACATACAGTTACATTATATAGTTTTCATATTGTAAACTGTTTTGGTTCATATAGATTGTATGCCACTTAACTGTTTTGATTTACATGTTATGTGTGTGTGCTTCAACTGTTCTGATGTATATGTCACTGTATGTTCATTGTAGCCATGTTGATTTCGAAGAATCACAGTAATTATGTGTTCTTGATATATTTGCTCACATGGAGATACCATTGCTCCACTGCTGGATGGTAGATCCTGAGGATTTAACAATTTGCCCAAATATCCTAAGCTTCTCGTATGAAAAACTTCAAAAGTACATCAAGGTGGTGGAAAATGTGAGTGGGGCATTACAAGCTTCAGATGTTGCAGCCAAACGTGAGAATCTATTTTTTCACCTGTTTGCTCATTTGGAACTACGTGGGCTGCCCTTGAATCTATTAATTTATGTGCAGGTGCAGTAATTCAGAAATTGCTGGAGGCTAATAAACAATTGACAAGCCATGTGTATGTTTTTGGTCTGATAGGATACTAGGGCCTTTATTATTGTTTAATTAATACACTATAACCTTCAACTCAACTATACAGGTATGCTACTTTGTGTGATCTGATGGAAGAAAATGCGCTTGCTGTTTTGTACTGGGACAACAAATTTTATGTCGTGCACAGGGTATGGAATGGCCATTTGTCTTATATGTAATCAATTTCAATATATGTTTTGAGTGATGATGAATAGATTAACCTCAAATGATTTTCTCATTATAAATTATAATATGTTGTTCTTATGATCTGCCACTGGTTATTGCAGCATGATGGAAGCTTGCTGTTGCTGGAAACAAACTCAGGTATTCTCAAGGAGTATCCTGAAGTAAGATGGAGAGTATTTGAAGAGGTACGATGGCATACCCTTCCCCTCTAAAATTGTCATACCATTCCATTTATCTATGTGCACATTCTCTGTTAACAGGAGGATAGAGACACCATCTACTTGAATGATCAGTATTTCCCGCCCAATGGATAACCAAACTTTGAAAGAGTAAGTTGCATACTTGAGAACATATTCCAACACACCGCTTTCATATGAGTCTTGCTGAAGCTTGAAAAATGACGAGTTGGGTTTGTTACTTTCTATCTGACAGGCCATGTCATGGCACCAATCAAAAGTTTCTGGAAAAATTGGAGAACCTTCTAATCCTGAAGGACCTGAAGGATCTGGTCCTAGACTGATCTTATCGAGGGACCAGAGAAGGCGGCTGAGAAAGCGCCTTGCAAAGGATGCAGATGCAGATGCAGAAGCCTTAAACAAGCATGATTTAGGGAAAGGCCAACAAGAGGCTTCCACGGAAGCAACATCAGCAGTATCAGATGACCAGCTGGGTCATACAGAAGGCTCACAGGAGTCAGTTATCATCTGATGGAAACAAAGATGATCAGGTCACTTCCTCTCAGGTACCTACAGTTGTTTCAAGCAAGCCAGATTTTACAGAAAACCAGCAAGCTGCTTTCAATGCAGCACCACCAAGCTCAGATGATAAGCTAAATCAACAAGATGAAAGCAATAGACATGAAGCATCATTGGAGGAACCTACAGAGTCTCAACCCAGTGAGAGTGGAACTTTATCACACACAATTGCAGAAGATGAGACCAAATCTACAGTTGGTGAAGATTTCCTGAAGTTTCTTCTATTGTATGTTTCTATCTTAGTTCTATTATAATTTATATGCTAGATTAGACTTCTGACCTAAAGTTGAGTTTTCATAGGTTCAATGATAGTACGAGCCGATTTAAGGATGGAAGACATGGTGGATCTAAATTTATCTCTGGACAAGGGTGTGAAGAGCAAGATTGTCTTCTAGCTGTTAGCATTTCGTCCGCAACCACTGACGAAGACTCTGCATTATTTAGTTACTCTCTCTCTGGAAACACAGTATGTGATATTTTGATTTTGTATATATGCTGAGTTTCTGTTTCTTATTTCGAAACCTCTAGATTGGACACCAGTCTGGGAAATCTGTTGGTAGACATTTGAAGACCATTTGAAGTTATTACATTTGTTCAGCTTTAACCCTTTCAAAGCAAGTGCAGACGAGGCAAATATGGTTAGCTGAGGCAACAGAGAGCTCAAGCTACACTCTTTCCAGTGAGATTCCTAGAAAATCTCACCTAAAAGAAGCTGCAGCTTCGGCTGAGAGATGGGCTTCAAGATCTTATCATGTAAGTTTTCCACTCCTTAGAACAACCACAGTTAGGTGTGAGTGCTATATTTTTTATGATGATTCTAGTGTCACTCATTGTTTTACTGCAATATGAATGGCCCTTGCAGAAAATTCAAGAGCTAAAAGAAAGGATTTTATGTATAGTTGGCAACGCTGGTGTCTAAATTATAATAAACGGTGCTGCCTGCTGTTTTTGGAAATGGTGCAAGATTTTGCTTGGGGTTTTTGTCGTAACTATACATCAATATTTCTCATTGATGTTGGTTGGTTCTGGTTGGAGCCTTTTACCGTAATACGAATGGCCCTTGCAAAAACTTCGAGAGCTAAAAGAAAGGCTTTTATGTATAGTTGCCAACCCTGGTGTCTGAATTATAATAAACGGTGCTGCCTGATGTTTTTGGAGATGACGCAAGATTTTGCTTGGGGGTTCTTGCTGTAACTACATCAATATTTCTCAGTGATGTTGGTTGGTTCTGGTTGGAGGCAATGTGTTCTAGTACAGTAGTACTGAATCATTATGCTAGTGGGATGTTCATGATCATGAACTGATGGGCCAGAGAATAAACAACTATGATGCATACTTCACAGGATGCAAAGGACAACGAGATAAATATTCTTCAGAAGGTATCGCAATTTAACTATAATGCTTGTAGACATTTAGAAGCCATGTTATGTGTTGTGATGTACAATTACAAGACCAGCAACCCACATTGCATGCACAAATTTCAGAACTTGCCTAGCTGTAACCACTACCATTGCTATATTTTTGCACTTACAGGGCTTGCTATTTTGGGCTGGACAGACCAGAGTTCAACTCTACTCACATGGGAACTCTCAAGCCTCAACGTGTACCCCTTTCTGGTTTATAACAGGGAGCCTTATGCTGCCCTGCCCAGTTCAATGCTGGGATTTGGGGGCTGCCAAGTCTTTGTACTGTCCAGGCTTACATGAGCAAGTTGCCTATCCACTCGCTTATAATTATAAAATATTCTAAGGACTACTATTTATTAATCTGATAAAGTTATATAGCTGCATTACCTATGTGTTACACTGATACTATTGGACTGTTTTTTTCATATTACTATTGTCCTCGGCATGCCTTATGTAGCTGGGTGGTCTGGCTTGTTGGAAAGTACTCCATCCGTTCCAAATTATAAGACGTTTTGTCTTTTTTTAGATACATTGCTTTTATTATGTATCTAGACATGTGTATGTTTAAGTGTATAACAAAAGCTACGTATCTAGAAAAGTCAAAAACGTCTTATAATTTGGAATCGAGTACTATTTTCTACCCATGATTGGAATGGGGTGGTTTTAACCTGCCAATTTCTTCCAAAATACATGTCATTCTGGAACTTCGTTCACATACCCCAGGCCCCCACCTTCTAATCTTGTCGATGCTGTTAAGAACCATCCGAAAGGGATGTCAAGGCCATTGTTCGGCATGTATATTATGGGACCTCGTTTTGAGTTCGAGTGAATTTGTATTTGTGTTCGGATCGAACACAAATATTTCCTCTGTAAGAAAATAAGTGCTCTTCTAGGGGTCTGTTCGCTTGAGCTGGATTAAAGCCGGCTGGTCGTTTTTGGCTGATTTGTTGTGGGAGAAAAACACTGTTCCGGCTGGAAGGTGAACAATATTTTGTGAGGAGGAAGCAGTAAGCTCCAGCCAGCCGAACGGGCTCTAGGATTCTTGGAGAAGATCAATGTTACATAGAAATTACATATTTATCCCTATCTATATTTATTTTTTTTTGAACGTAAAATACAGCAGGGGAGGCCCCCACTGTAAAGTTTTTATTTATAATAGAGCGAAACCCAACAACTGTTCAAGAAACAACAAGGAGACGAACTGTACAAGAGCAGAAGGAAAGATGAGGGGTCCGAGGTGGAGCAGAGAAGAAAGACAACCCCACAACTGAAAAAGGGGGGAGAGCCAACAACACTAGATTAGGACTGCTAAAAGGGATAAGAAAATCGCTCTTTTAGATTCACAGAGTCTAAGAGCCTGTAAATTAGCTTCATCCAAAAAACTTTGCTTCCAGGAGCTAAAGGAAGGGCGACCACGATCAAAGATGAAATTGTTCCTCTGCTTCCAGATTTGCCAAGCTCCAATGATGAAGATCTCCATGAAGAAAGGGCTCTGAAATTGCTGCTTAGCTTGAATCAGCATATGAAAGAAGTCCATGGAGAAATCCCAATGGGTGCCAAGGTACTGCCAACAAGCTTGGCTAAAAGGACAGCTGAAAAAGAGGTGAAAGGCAGTTTCCTCCAAGTTGTTGCTGCAGAGTATGCAATTGTAGTTATTTCCTTCTAGCTTGTGCTTTTTTCTTTTGAGGATGTTCTTTGTGTTGAGCCTATCCATTAAAAGAAGCCAGGAGAAGACCCTGAGCTTATTGGAACATCTTGAATCCCAAACCCAGATGAACGGAGCAGGAGGTTGGACGTTCTTGTAAGGGAGATTGTAAAACTTTGAGGAAGAGTAAGTCTTGTTTCCCCAAATGCATTGCCAAGAATCTTTTGTATTGTGATGAACTTGAATTGTTTGAATATAATCTTGAATGCTTTGAAACTCTTGATATGCTTGTTCTGAGATAGGGAGATGAAACTGGGTCTCCAGGGAGTTGTTTGACAGAAACTGTGCAACTGTGATATTCTTATTCTTTGCGAAGGAGAATAGTCGTGGGTATTTAGTTTGTAGGATGTTGTCATTCTAGAGATCCGACCAAAAGAGGACAGTAGAGCCATCTCCAATTTTACATTCAGCAATTCCTCTAAATAAATCACAAAGTTTTAGGATATCCCTCCACCAAAAGGAGCCTCTATCAGTTGTTGCATGAGGAACTTGACCATTGGGGTAATGGCCATTCCAAATAAGCTGTACCCATGGAATTTCCTTTTTATTGTAGAACTTGTCCAAATGCTTTAATAGAAGGGCCTTGTTCTGACTCCTGAGATTAATAATTCCAAGGCCTCCTTTTTCTCTTGGGCTTTGCACATTTCTTCCAAGCCACGAGGGGTTTCATTTTGGCATTGCTATCGGACCCTCTCCAAAGACAATGTCTCCTTGCTCTATCTATGTAGTCCAGGACGGTGGCTGGGACTTGTAGGGTACACATGGCAAAGGTGGGGAGGGAAGACAGGACCGAGTTGACCAGTTGAAGTCTTCCAGCGTGAGTCAAGAAGTTTGAAGTGGCAGTGAGTTTTCTTTCAGTTTTACTCATAAGAGGTTCAAAATGATCAACCCTGGGCTTTGTGGTACCCAAAGGTAACCCTAGGTAGGTGAAGGGCAAGGATTCAATCTTGCAACCAAACGCCCCAGCCAAGAGATGTGCCTTGTTGTCGGAAAGATTCAAGGGGACTAGGCATGACTTGTTGTAGTTGATCCTCAATCCAGTTGATTGTGCAAAGGATTCCAACAGTCTTTTTAAGGTAAAGAGTTCTTTCTGGGATGCTTTCATGACAAGGAGAGTGTCATCAGCGTATTGTATTATTGGGTACTGATCAAGCTCATAAGAGGTTATGGGAAGTTCAAACAGGCCATTTCGGTATCCTTTGTTGATGATGCACTGTAACAGATCCGCAGCAAGGACAAATAAAAGGGGTGACAAGGGGTCCCCTTGTCTGACCCCACGGCGACAATGAAAATGATTACCAGGGACCCCATTGAGCAGGATAGAGGAGGTACCAGAAGCAAGAATTCTTTGAATCCAATCTAACCACTTATCCCCAAAGCCCAAGTGTCTCATCATCTGTATGATTGTATTGTGCTCTATTGTATCAAAAGCCTTCATGAAGTCCAGTTTTAGAATTACAATTTCCCTCTTAGAGTGCTGACACTGGTATATGTATTCATAGGCCCAGGCAAGACAGTCTTGGATTGTTCTTGTTTTGATGAAGCCGTATTTGTTTGTGTGAACCAGAGGGATAATCTTTGTCTGCAACCGATCAGCAAGTAGTTTTGTGATGATCTTAAGTACACAGTTTAGAAGGGAGATGGGCCTAAAATCATTTGCACTTGTTGGGTTGTGCACTTTTGGGACCAAAGTGATAAAAGAGCAGTTTACAGATTCCAAGTCCAGAGTACCATTGAAGAAATCAAAGCATAGGGTATAGATATCCTCTTTTATTATGTCCCAGCATCTCTTAAGGAACAAACCATTAAAGCCATCTGGGCCTGGAGCTTTGTCAGCCGGCATTTGCTTGATTACCTTATCGATGTCCAGGGTGGAGAAGGGCCTGGATAGGTGTTCTAGGTCATCACTTGGTTGAATCAGCTCACTGAGATTGTAGAGCATTGTTGGGTTGGAGGAACATCCCATTCTCTTTTTGTACTCCTCAAGCAGTAGAGTAGCTTTCTCATTGTGGTTTGTGACTGTTCTACCATCATCAGTTTCTAGACTAGTGATGGTGTTCAATCTATACCTTTCTGTGGCAGCAGCATGGAAGAATTTTGTTCCTTCGTCTCCCAGCTTAGTCCATCTCACAGTGTAACGTTTTTTCCAATATTCTTTTTTATATCTGAGCAATCTAAGGATATGGGCTTTTAGGATTGCTCTGAAGTTATATTCCTGAATGAAAAGTGTTCTTTGCTCCTCTAGAGCATCCAAAACTTCTAGAGTAACGTTACAATTCTTGAGCAGGTTGTTGAGGTTTGATAATTTTTTGCCCCACTTTTTGAGAGCAGCCCTCAGTAGCTTGAACTTGGCAGAAATTCTTGAAGCACTATTTGGAGCATTAACTTCAGTGGCCCAGACAGATTTGACAAGATAAAAAAAAACCAGGATGATCAAGCCAGAAGTTTTCAAATCTAAACACTTGGGCCTTGGGGATGGAGGTGCCGATTTGAATCTTGCAAGGAATATGATCAGAAGTTGGCCTGGCCATTGGGAGGAGCAGAGTATTTGGGAGCTCAGTGATCTAGTTGACAGAGGTGAAAACCCAGTCAATTTGTTCTAGAAGGGGTTCATCTTGCATATTGCTCCATGTGAATTTTCTTCCTTTGAGCGGGATCTCAAGGAGCCCCAGATTGCTGATTATTTCATTAAAGATCATAATATCATTCATGTTGCCCCCACCTCTATTTCTATCAGAAAGCGATCTGTAGAAGTTGAAATCACCCATTATCATCCAGTTATCATCTTCCTCAAAATGGAGGTTGTTGAGCCATTGGACAAATTCATCTCTGTCAGGTCCTTGGCAAGGACCATAAACTGTGGTGAGGGTCCACATCTGGCCGTTATGGGTGGAAGAGAAATTGACAGTTATAGAAAACTTGTTGATCTGAACAACTTCACCCTTAAATACAGAGCTATTCCAACCCATTAGAATACCACCAGAGGCACCATCAGAAGGTGAAAATGCATATTTATTGAAACGTTTGGGAGCAAGCTTCCTAATGAAGGAGTGGTCGAAATGATCTCTCTTGGTTTCCTGAATGCAGAAGACAGCACACGAACTCTCATCAATTTTTTCCTTAATAGCATTACATTTGTCATCTGAATTGATGCCTCTAATGTTCCAGTTGAGAATGTTCCAACTTCTGTTTAGTCCACCAGCAACACTGTCATTTGAATTTATATGCATAGGGCCTTCAAACGTCATTCCTGCCTGGGCCTGTTTCAGTTTGAGGCCCAGAGGCGAGGAGAAGCTCAGCTGTCACCTCCGAAGGGGAAATGCCGCAGGTTTCAATTGCCATCTTCTGAACAAGTGAAAAGTCAAGTTGCGCCTTATAAATGCTCTTGCTCTTAGTTATAATCTAAGGGATTTTCTCCTTATCAAGTGACTAATACTTTGTATGTGTACTATGCACATTTTCAAGCCTATCAGACAAAGAAAAAGCATCTATGATAATTTAACTCTCTCTCTAACCATCCGTTTCCTTCAACGGCATGAGAGCAGCCAATTTCTTGCAGAAAAAAGAATGATGCCCAAAGCTTTACTAGAAGGAAATTAAAATAGGTTTCTTAACCGAATGGATGTGGCATGCTGAAAGTATACACCCGTGTGTACCTTTTTGTCCGAAGGAATTCATTGATTTCCATGATCAGCTGCTGTATGCTCCCAGCTTCTGTCATATGATAAGGTCGACCTGTCACCTTGCTGAGAATGGTTCTCAAAATCTTAACCATATCAGGATTCCGTGACACCGACAAGAAAGCACGGCACTGGAACTGATTCTTCAACTCTTCATACACTCTGTTTGCAAGGGTTGTCTTTCCAATTCCTCCAATTCCCACAATAGAGACTATCTTCGGTTGCTGTGATGAAATACCACCATCATCCTTCGTGAGAAATGAAATTAACTCTTGTTTTGCTTTATCGATACCCACAAGCCTTGAAGCATCCTCAAATATGGCAAGAGCTCTCGGATCTACGGTCACTTTGCTTGTGTTCATGACAGTCTCACACATCTTGTATCTCGCATTTCTTTCACTCACCTCCTTCACTTGGACTTTCAGGTCTTGAATCGCCTTGGCGATTTGACGGCGGGCCTTGGTCTTGGCCAGTAGGTTCTTGCATTTGTCGATGAAGCCATCTGGTTTGGTTGACTCCTCATGGATACGGATTCTGAACTCGTCGAGGCTGTCCTCGATGTCATAGGAGAGCTCTCGCACCTCCTTCATCCACGCCTTGTCTTGCACATCAGGATCCTCCCCTTCCGACTTCTTCAGAAGGAACGCGTGCATAGCTTCCAGTTCCCGAATGAGGAACTTGACCTCACCGCGCACGCCTTTGAAACGTTTGTACTCATCGCTGAGCAAAGCAGCAAGCTTGTCCAGGACGGGGCCCAAGGCCCCCGTCGCTGCCCTCACCAGGAAATCCGGCATGGCCGCTAGTAGTAGAACAAGCTCTAAGCTTTTGTTCGGTTCAGTTGGCGTGGTTGCGTGCATACTGGATAGGATGCAGGGAGTA
Organism: Miscanthus floridulus; assembly: GCF_019320115.1. Lineage (NCBI taxonomy): Eukaryota > Viridiplantae > Streptophyta > Magnoliopsida > Poales > Poaceae > Miscanthus > Miscanthus floridulus. Next base: position 11,094,141 of record NC_089588.1, on the reverse strand, counting down.
GCTCTGGACAGTCTCCGCAGGCCGGCCTTATTCCTTGCTTGCTCCAGCCATGGATTCTGAGGTTTCACCCATCTTTGGCAGCTTCAATAAAGGTGCCAGCTCCAATCCGACTCAAAGCTACGAGCGGGTGAATAATCTGAGAAGTGCATGTATAGATGTTAGTGTGTATCATGCTATTGCAAGCGTGTTGGTAGAAAGGCAGAGGTGTAACTGCTGGTATACCTCAGGGCAGGTAGAAAGGCTCCTAAGAGGAAACGCTATAGGAGGAAGAGCCGCTGTCCGATCCATATCCGAGGTACCCTGCACGTTGAAGCCTTGCATTGGCTGCAAGCCATATAGAAGCATGATCACTAAACTATCAAGACGGCAAACTCTTAGTCTGTTATGAATGTTACCTCTATGCTGCCAAGCATAGGCCTCTTGAAGCACTTCCCTGACGTAGCCCAGCTTCGCGGCTAATTTAAATAGTGGAGGAAACAGCGATAAAAATAAGGCAACAGAAAAGGCAGTAATGAAATGTGCTGTTAGTGCAATCAAAGGTGGAACACACGATTATCACCTGTGTCAAAGGATGCATCAGAAGCGGCTGAGACAAAATTAGCTGGATTGGCATGGACCTCGTTCTCTACAAATTCTGGTGCCTCGGAATGGTTGTAGGCCGACATTGTGACAGGAAACACCACGTTGGTCACCCCGTGCGGGCCTGGATACTGTAAACCGACCTCACCAGATTTTGGGATAGAGTCTTTGTTGAGTGCGTATGCATCGACACGGCATACTGTAATCAGATAGTGAGAAGATACAGAATCTTTGCAAACTATAACCAACTACCCAAAACAGCATGACCAACAAAACCACATCTCTGCATATTGAGGTTGCAAAATGAAGGCAAAAACTTTCTAGGCCACCACCAAAAAAGTCAATCTATGCTGTGTAAATAAGTAGAACTAAGCACGGGCGATAGCCGGGGCCGCCGAAAATATCTCACAGTAAACAATGTTCTGTGTCTCATCTGTGCATTCACCGTCTTTTACCTCTATGACCATCTTAAGACCATGTTTTGAAGTAACTCGGGAAACAGCAACATATAGCTGGCCATGGCTGAAAACTGGATTTTTTAGGTAGATGCCAACATTGGACAGGGTCTGTCCTTGACTCTTATTAATTGTCATGGCATAGCAGACCTTGATCTGAAACTGACGTCGCTCTAGGGCAAAGGGTAATCTTGTGTTCTTAAGCGTTAGGCAGATCCTTGGTATATGCACAATATCCCCAGTATGTGTTCCAGTTATTATTCGTGCCTCTATCAACATGTCACCAAGATTTGTGACAATGAGCCTAGTGCCATTACACAACCCACTAGATTGGTCAAGATTTCTAAGCATCATTATGGGGAGACCTTTTTTAAGTATGAGCCTATGATGGGGAAAATTGTTGCCATTCAAAGAATTCAAGAACTCAATGGGATATAACAAATCATAAGACTCATGGATCCCCGGGGATTTAGCTATTCTATCAGAGCTTAAGTATTCCCTCTCTTTACTGGGTATCAAGGACACAACATGCGAGTTTATATTTTCTGCAGCTTCATTGGTCGGAGTCAAAATAGCACGGTTCTGGAGATAGTGCTGGTCAGAGTATCTTGTAGATAGGTCTGGGTACACAGCCTCAACAATAACGGCAATCTTGTCTCCCTGCGGCATAAGCAACAGGTCACGAGGTATCCTAACACACGATGCCTCTGTCTCGCTGTCGTTTCTAATGGCTTCTACACTGCCCTCACCAATATCTAGCACCCACTTACTGAATTCAGCAATCGCCTTTTGTGCCTCTACGCTCAAGTCTGGACAGCGAAGCCTCATATTTATAGTTAGAGACAAGACCTTAACATGTTTCCACAGTGGAGAATTAACGATGGCAGCATTTACAACCTCTGCTCTACCACCACCCTCAACAATAGGGAGTATTTGCCTCAAATCACCGCCAAGCACAACAACCTTGCCACAAAAAACCAATTTTTCAGCACCCTCTGCCCCACGCGATAAAAGGTATCTAAAGGTTCTATCTAAAGCTTCAAACGCATGGCGATGCGTCACTAAAGCCTCATCCCAAATGACCAGTGATGCCAATTCGATAAGCTCACAAAGCATAGAACCACGCTTGATGTCACAACTGAACAGTCACCTAAGTCACATGGTACCTTAAAGCGTGAATGGGCAGTACGACCACCTGGTAACAGCAAAGCTGCCACACCAGAGGAAGCAACAACGAGAACAATTTTCTGGTGTGCACGCAGCCAAGCAACTATAGCCCCCCCAAAGAAAAGTCTTACCGGTACCCCCGTAACCAGACACAAAGAAGCAGCCTGGCCTATCATTCAAAACAGTTTCTGTGATCGATCTAAAGGCACTAAGCTGCTGTTCATTTAGCTTGCTTACTAAATCCTCGGCCTCACCCATCAATTGATCTGTACTATACGACAGTTCTTCCTGTATGAGTCTATTACCAGAAGCAGATTCTAAGTTTACAGTCATCTGAGGTAAATTACGGTCCCTCATTCTTGCCCCATTTCTCGAAAAAAGATCCGAAAGCTCCTCAAGCAAGTAGTTTTTAAGGTCTGCATCAGAAATCTGGTACTGAGTGTTACCTACAAGCTCTCTAAAGCGGTACTGTATGTCATCAGCTAGAAGTCGCCAAACCTTTTCAAAAAAAGCATACTCATCATTGACCTCGCAGAAAAGTAACATAGTGACAAACAATTTCCTAAGTTGCGAAGATGTTGCCCAGACAGCCGCTTCGTCGAAGGCATCATACCATTCCTTATCATCGCCAAGAAGGCCACGAGCGCCACAGGCCAACTTGAACGTAGGATAAAGGACACCGTTGTATCTCCTAACGTCTTCATAGCTCTGCGCGCCTCTAACTACAAGCAGCAGCATCCTAAGGAAATACCTTCCACCAACAGACGGGTGAACATAATAAAGACGACCTATCTTGGCAGTGGGCCACCGCCTACAGTCCCAGGATTTAGATGAGGAATCCCACTTCCACTTGGAAGGGAACTCACAGTAGGTAAGCTGCCTGCCTGCATCGTTATTTTGGTTGGCCACAAACCATTCAGTTAGCATTGTTTTGCGCAAGAATTCCTCAGAGGCAATATCTGCTACATCCGCATCTGGGTCATATACTATGCAGTTGTCATCTGGAAGGTGCACCGGCAACCGCTCGACAGATGGATAGTGTCTGTGGATGTCAAAACCAAAAATCCGCCAACATGCATCTTGTTCACATATATATCTACAGTCCAAATATTCTTTGACCTCATCAACTGGCCTAGGCTGACCATCACAGTTGGCCGCCTCCCCGCCTCTCACTCTCTGTATATAAACCTTGCCACGATCAGCGCCTTTGGTGACACATTTGAATAGGTATTTAATAAAAAATCCTTTGTTGCACCACTCTACATTGATATGAGCTTGATATTTTTTAAGCAAAAACATGTTATAAGGCACAACCCAGGCATTGTCTAGTTTTGTGTTACCTTTTTCAATGTATCTTTTATTATTGGACCTTTTATACACAGCAAAACTATTCTCTTCAACGCTTGTCTCATTCTGATATGGTTTTGGAAATCTCTTTGAACACTTACCATTCTTCATGCATGGACAGGTCTCATGGCCTGGACCACACGGGCCATGGATCATATGTTTAGCAACTAAAGCATACGCAAGAGGGTCTCTTCGTGGGTCGGGAATCTCAGCACTTATGAACTCATCGATGATTGCGGGCGATGGGTGTGAGGTGTCCCGAACAAGCCACACGATAATATGGGCATGGGGAAGTCCACGCTTTTGGGACTCAACAGTATGCAGCACTGGGCAAGCAAAAAAAACAAGCATCAAACACCTACAAATCCACTACATCGTATCCCAACAGAGCCTAAATTTCCAGGTAGCAGTAACACATACCAGCAGCGCTTACGGGACCAAAAACGGAGCCATTTCGTATGTCACCGAGAAGCTCTTCAAGCTTCATATTGTACACCCTAACCACTATATCTGCTCTATCTGTTGGTTTCTGACCAGGTTCAGACGATAACGCCCCCGTGTTCTTGCCACGTGCAGTAACACCGTTGTAAACCACACCAACCTGATAACCACGCTCACCATAGGGGAACAGAAGCGGGTATTGCAGGGACATAAACGCAGGATGCAAAGAAGAAATATGCTGCAAATGGCCGGATTTTGCCTGTATAACTATATCACGTTGAAAGGTGTCTAGGGAGAAATCACCAACAACAAGCATGGCCAGCTGTTCGGTAGTGGGCAGGTTGTACTGAACAGGGTCCCCCTCCCTCGCCCCTATGATCCTGACTACTAACTCTTCATCGCCATTTTCTTCTAGCCTATCTCTTGCCAATCTAAACTGCTTAGCCAATGGGTTGTGTGCGTCCAATATTTCGAGCAGGTCCCCTATAACCGCCGGCTCCAGAGGCTCAGAGGGGCGTTCATCCGGGTGCAGTGCGCGTATCCTATTCCTCACCTCGTTAGCAGTATCATATATAGAGAGCTGAATAAACTTCGGACGCTGGCCACTATCTGGAAGAAGCGATCCTATACGATGGTGAACCTGGCCAGATATCTTGAAGGCAGGGGGACCACGTCCATCATTCATCGACCCATCTATGTTCGCACCCATCGATGTAAATGCAAATAGGCAGTTGTATTGTCGTATGTTTTTTAAGAATTTCCTGCACCGAGAGTCACCATCGAATCTGGCAAGAGATGCAATTGGTTCGGGCCGCTGTTTATAAGGGGGCAGGACAACCTTCCCACCCTTACAGCGCCTATTATAAATAATCTAGCCACCTCTCACGCTGGACTCTGATTTTACGCATTCATGCAACCAAAACATAGCATGGCAATATCTACATTCATAATCCGGTGTCCCATAGTCAGAACGGCCAGAATACGTCGCTACCCACCCCAAGCAGTCGAACCAGGCACATATAAAACAAAACCAACAAAGAGCAAGCACACAATTAGCAAACAGCACCATACAATACATGGCTGACTCTATCACAAAATGAACAAACCTTTTAGCACATCGATATAATCCTGCGTGAAACGACCACAGCCCTGAGCAGCATTAGAACCACCCACCAACCCTAACACAACACACAGTTCGACAATACAACCAGAAATATCAATGCGGACCGCACAGGAAATAGAACAGCCAGAAGGAATAACTAAACAGCGAAGCACCTGCTTTCACTAATTTTTTCTGGTCTAGGTACTTTTTCCTCTTACAACGTGCCTCCGCAGGCGAGAGGATGGCTGGCAAATAGCAGGCACCTTCGGCTGTTCCAAATAAGCAGTTAACCTACAGCCCGAGACAGCGAACTGCATAGACAAGACACGCTAGACACTACATACCCTTCCTTTTACGGGATCGGGAGGCACCGACCGCCACGTTAGGCTGCGAAGAAGCTATGAATGGTAGACAGTGAATAAATCAAAATAGTTCTATCCGCAACAAATAGATCATAGAATCCTTAAAAGCATCAGGCAAGGCAACATACAAGGACCTGCCTGAGCACCATAGGCACCAGGCATCACACCAGCTGTCCCCACCAGAAGACCTTAACAAGGACCAGGAAAGACTGTTCATTCACCAGAAGACCTTAACAAGGACCAGGAAAGACTGTTAATTCATGTGTCTCAGAGCTGGAAAAATTGGACGCCACACACCGTCAGAGCTACACACTCCCCAGCAGGCAACATGCTGTCAAACAAGGAGACTCAACAACGACACTTCCTTCATCAGGCAGTCAGACTGCACAGCCAATTCTTGTCGCTCTCTTGCCAACCTACCAACCATCCCTGCTGCCCTGGCAGCAATCGAAACGGACGCGCTGGAAACCTTCCTATACATAACTGTTAGATTTATAGGATCATTAAGAGCATAGATCTAGCCGGCAGAATGGTTCTATTCGGGATAAAAGATGTAGTGCATCTTAGTACATATAGAACTATAGAGAGACAGAGAGGGAAGGGTGAGACGTCACCGGGCATCGGAGGGTTTGGCAGTGGAGCTGGAGCCGTCCATGGCGATGATGCTGTGAGGGTGGTGAAGTCCGGCGCAGCGGTGGCGATGTAGAGGCGACGGTGAAGTCGGTGGCGGCTTCCCGTCGCTGGTAGCACGTTCTCTTTAGATCGGGTTAGGATTTCTCTCATCGGGACTGAAATAATGTGGTGATGAACAGAGATAAGATATGGATCCAAAAGGAGTAATTTGAGGTGGTCGTTGGACATATCCAGCATCAACAAGTTCCTCTAGAACATAAATCTGTGATCCAAGTGCTTGTAACTCAACAAGCATCTCAATTGTTGTGTTACAACAGATCTGACGTGATTTTTCATTCACATTTACTCTCTCGAGATTAATTTCACAGTCAACCAGCCAACATTGCTTGCCTTGCAGAATGGTGTTTTTTTCCCGGGTCAATTCTGGCATCTAATTCTTCATTGTGATAAAATCCAATGTCCCCATAAAACTTCAGCAGTTTATTGTTGAGACTAAGTATACGGCCTGAGCCAGTAAAGAACTCTTCCGGAAAGGAGAACTTGACGGGGAGGATTCTCTACTGGCTCAGGCCGTATACTCAGTCTCAACAATAGACTGGTGAAGTTTTATGGGGACATTGGATTTTATCACAATGAAGAATTAGATGACAGAATTGCCTCAGGAAAAAACACCATTCTGCAAGGCAAGCAAGGTTGGCTGGTTGACTGTGAAATTAATCTCGAGAGAGTCAATGTGAATGAAAAATCACGTCAGATCTGTTGTACCACAGCAATTGAGATGCTTGTTGATTTACAAGCACTTGGATCACAGATTTATGTTCTAGAGGAACTTGTTGATGCTGGATATGTCAAACGACCCCTTCAAATTGCTCATTTTGGATCAATGTCTTATCTCTGTTCATCACCACATTATTTCAGTCCCAAGGAGAGAAACCCTAACCCGATCTTAAGAGAACGTGCTGCCAGTGACGGAAAGCCGCCACCGACTTCACCGTCGCCTCTGCATCGCCACCGCTGCGCCGGACTTCACCGCCCTCACAGCATCACCGACATCGCCATGGACGGCTCCAGCTCCACCGCCAAACCCTCCGATGCCCAGTGACGTCTCACCTCTCACCCTTCCCTCTCTCTACTCTTAATGATCCTATAAATCTAACAATAACTGCACCCTGAAAATTGTAATCAACGACAACAAATCCATACATTGTCTGCAAAAAAGCTATAGCCTGTAGCGCAGCCTGCTCGTAACCAGGGCCAGAAAAATTATCCCCGGTGCCTAAAAGAAAAAAATGTGGCATGGCGCTACAGCTCCAGAGCAAGGCACGTCAACTTCGACTCCATAGATAGGTGATCCATCGCCGGTCCTCTCGAACACCACCGACGCATATGGCAACCCGCAACGAGCTGCCACAGCCTGCAGCGGCGCCAGATATGATGCACGCACAGCAAACATCGCACCGCTGCGTGTAGGCTAAGAAATGGGAAAATCTGAACCGAGAAAGAAACGAGAAACGAACAAGCATCACAGCATCCGCCCAATGTGGGGAAGAGAGAGATAAAAAAAAGGAAATAATCACAATGTCAGACACATCTACGGAACTTGAATCCCAAGGGAAGGACCATACCTACACGCAAGCCGTCAAGCGCAGCCCCGGGCGGACTTCCGGCGCAACTCCGGACGAGCTCCTCCGAGGTCCGGTGCACCTCGAACCGAGTTCTTCCGAGATCCGCCGCAGGCGCACGCTCCGCCGAGACCCAAATCCCACTCCAATACCTACGAACCAACCAAGACCATCCGCGCGGAGGGGAGGACCATCAGACGCAGAGGAAAACCGAGGACGGAGAGAGGCATAACGGAGGCGTTTTCCTCGCCTGGTCTCCGTCGTTCGGGGGGCGGAGCCGAGCGGGCGCACGGCGCCTGTAGCGAGCCGGCTCGGCCTAGCCCCAAACGTGCAATGTTTCACTGATCTGCGGGCCATCCCCCGTACGTCCCTGTACATGGGGCCTCCTCTACAGCCTTCCAGGGCCGCGGCACGGCACGTCGAGGGGCATAGAAGCGGGCCGCGAGGCAGACCGTTTTCTCCGGCGAAAAGTGTCGTCCCTTTTCCCCGATGGAACGGCGCAGGCGGCAGCCGTTTGGCCCGCTGCAGGTGGGCCCCCTGTACCCCTAGCCAACGGCAGCTCACCTGCACCGTTCTCTGCCCTCCGGTGCAACGCAAAACGAGGCAGACGTCGCACCACTGCTAGCGGGACCGGCGTACTCTGAACCAATCGCAGGTCGACAACGGCCAGCAGAGGCCAATGGGAGAGGAAAGCAGTCAGCGGGACGGGGCCCGCCTTGGCAGCAGCGGCCAATCCTGAAGCTAGGATTCCAGCAAGACGGGTCCCGCTTGACCGTACCGACGACGACGGCCCATGGTCAACGAAACCACCACCGTCGATCTCCAGACAAACGGCCGGCACATTCGTCCATCGACGTGGCCACCGTGAGGCCGCGCTGACTCCAGATGTTCTCTTGTCTTTAGATTTCAACGATGGGCCCTATCTATATTTATATCAAAAGCTGTAATGTTGTGAATTCTTGATGATTCTATATGAGTTTTAAAAAGTGATGTTTTGTATGACTTGTAAAAGATGGATGATTTGGGATCCTACGAGGACATCTGACAAACTGTGAGTTGGTATAATTTAGGCGGTTTTGCCATAGATATACGTTCAGGCGAGACCAATTTAAGAAGTATCGTTGGCATTGATCCTACTGGTCCATAACTGATATAGGACAATGTTCGCAGTGTCCGCCACCAGGAAGTACTCGCACCTGTATTGAAATGTCTCGTTGCCTAGTAGTCGAACAGTGAGCAGTTTTGTTGAAGATGTGCACTCCCGAAAACCTGATTGCCCCACCACACTTGCAAATGTCGTAGATAGACGGCGGTTCCGAAGGCTTTGCTCTTCTAACACCACTGTGCGTGCAGCGGCTGGAGTGGGTAGCCGGGGCACGGCAAGCTTCGTGCTCTAGAGGCGTCAGGGTGTGGCACCAAGCGTGTGCGAGTGTGCCATGGGGTTCGTCAGCGCTAAGCAGTGAAATGCACTGCGGTTATTAGGACGGACACCTTGACATAAACTTCGCAGCACGAGGGTTTACTATTGTGTATATTTGTACATAAATAAACTTGTTCACTAAGTTTACCAAAAAAAAAACTTGTTCAAGGTGTATATGCGCAAATGATGTGAAGTCAAAACGGTATCAACAGCAAATCAATCATTGATCTTGTGAGGGAAATCATTACAACTTGCTACTGGTCAGTGCAGTAGTAGGGAGGTAGAACTGCATGAATTCAATAACATTCCCACAATTCTGTCACAATATTGGTACTGGGTTAAAAAATGGCTTCCTCGTGGTCCTAAAGAATGCACAATTTCAGGTCGTTACTGCAGTTTGTTGGGCCATTTGGAAAACTCAGAATAAAGCTTGTATATCAAGAATCTATCTGAGATTATCTATTATCTATATGCTTTTGTGCTCTTATGCTGTTATGCAACACTGAACAGATCTTCACTCTGGGCCTCTGGAGAGATGCAGGAGATGTTGCTGGAAGATGTCTGTATCATGCTGCAGGCGGCGAGAAACATCTTGGTGGTGACTGAAGACGTCTCAATGACTGTTGTCCAGAAGTCAGTGAGTCGGTGACTGCATGGAGCGAACCTGGAGGATGAAGATTGAGCTGCTGTCTGTGCTGGCTCTCTGGGTTGCGGGACTGTAATCGTCTAATTGGAGTCTGTGTTTTTGTTGATCTTTAGCCTCGTGTATGTAATAATGACGTTTGGTGATGGTTATCTACTTATCTCTGACTGTCAGGGGGCAGTTGTCATATGGAGATAGATAGGCCTTTCGTCTTTCTTTGTTGTCTTCTCTGTCTTCTGTACTGTCTAACACCCATGTATTTCAGATTTTCAGTTGCTTGTTAATGGAAATGGGGAACAGCCATTCGAAAACCGCATGAACTGTCAACATTCTCTGTATAGGCAGTGCATTGTAATGTTGAAAAGAACTAATTAAATCCAATCCTAAATCGTAACTAGGTGCTGTTGCAACTTATGATTTTGGTTAACACCAGATTCCTGAGAACATGACTTGCCGCGAATCAAAACCATGCTATTGATAGTTCTGTGACTGATCTCGATCATCACAGAATGAAGGAAAAAATCATCAACTTCACTTAATCTGCTTTGACTCTGCGTCTCTTAGACAGCAGAATCAACATGCATTTAAACTTCCCAACACTTCAATGTTACATGAACGCCATCAGTTTGGTGTTTCATGAACAACAGAAAGCCCTTTTGCAGGCAATCTTGCAAAATATAAACTGGAGCTTACTATATATACATCTATATATTAGAGGCCTAGCTAGTCTCACGACAGCCACAACTACCAGAGCTATTCAACCTGATTCGATTGCGATTGTTGTGGCTGGAGCTGCACGACTTAGCAATAGTGGAGTCTTGTTGTTGAGCTGCAGCGGCAGCCCACATAAGCTGCAGTGAGCACAACAATTCTCTACATTGACTGCCCGTCCAGCATGGACCAAAATGAGGCACAACATCAAGGCATTATTGGCACTTGGCAGCATAGGATTCACATTCTAAGCAAAATCTACAGCACAAAAGAGCCCAGGTGCAATCGTTTTGACATCTGACACCAAAACATCACACAACCTTTGCAGCTTCCTTCATTCCTGTAACAAGAGGCAAGTCAATTCAGAACATTTCTTAGCTCTATACTTGCAACAAATAAAAATGTTCATGCATAAAAATTAAATTGGTGGTTGAAGCCTTATCTTAATGAAAAAACTACCTAATATTTTGGGACCAAGGGAGTAGTAAGCTTCTGAATACTTGATTGCAAGTTCCAATTAAGGCCTTGTTTGGATGTTATCGTATTCCTCAATCCACATGTGTTGGGGTGGAATTTAGTTCAACTTCCACTCCAATCCACGTCAACACATATGGATTGATGCGAATCCGACTACATCCAAACAAGGCCTAAATTTATAACATATAACACACAAGATGTTCATGCACATTCACTGGCATGTAATCAGATTTGTTAATATTTGCCTGGTGCTCTCCCAACATATGAAAGCTCATTAATTTAAAACATTTGAATTTAACCTACTAGCCATCAAATAGTCTAACAAATCTTAAATTGTGTATCAAAACTCAACCTAGTGCATCTCCGTGTTGTAGCCCTACCAACATATGAAAGTTCATTAATCTGAAACATTTGAGTTTAACCTCTAGCCATGAAATGGTCAACCAATCTTAAAATCATGCGTTAAAACTCTATGAAGTTTCTCCATCTTGTACAGGAGTGAAAAGATTGATGATAAAATAATAAAACAAGGATATTACATCACATATAAGCATCTGAAGTGTAAATCAGAATGGAAAAAAATAAAATAGGTATGACTACATTATGTAATTAAGGCCGTTCACTTTAATGGAACAAAACAACCATTTATAATGATGAGCCATTGTCGAAATTATTTTCTTTACATTTCTATTAGCAAGTACCACCAAGAAACTAACTACTCAGGCAGATCAGCAAACAATTATTGTTGTAAACAATTACTGAATTGAAAACTGAAATACTAGCTGTCAATTGATGCTGAGGAGAGCGAATCAACCTGTGAGATCACTTGATCAAGTCGGACATAATCCTGATGACCTCTCTCTTGATGTCACATCTCTTGAGAAACAATTTGGCCTCAGCCATCCTTTGCTTCTTGATCTTGGCGTTGAGCACAGCGGCCTTGCCATCAGCAATATTGAGGAATGCGGCATTGCACATGCCTGGAGTATTGTGTTCTCTCTCCAGCGTGTTCACAGCCTCAGCGAGGTACCAGTAGGTCTCTCTCTTCTCCTGCAAATGCTTCTCTGCATTGTAAGCAACCTCCTTCCCAGCTGGTTGCCTGGACACAGCAGCCGCAGCCTTAGAAGGCGGGGGCTGCTTGACGACCTCCTTCCTGGCTGCAGAAGCCGCAGCCTTCTTCGGTGGAGGTGGCTTGGCGACCTTCTTGGCAGCCACTACCTTCTCTGGCAACTTGGCGACCTTCTTGGCCGCCACTGCCTTTTCCGGAACCTCGGCGACCTCCTTCGCCGGCGTTGCCATATGCGGCGACTTGGTGTGGCCCTCCCCGGCAGCTGCAGGCTTCTCTGGCGGTGGTGACTTGGAGGGGGCATCCGCTGGAGCCTTCTTCTTCGACGGGGACGACTCGGCGAGCTCGGCTGCGGCCGCCGTCCGCTTCAACGGGGAGGGCTTGGTGAGCTTGGGAGAAGGCACATTCCCCTCGGGCGGGGTCTGTGACTCCGGCAGACCTTGGAGATGCGGTGGCGGGGATGGGCCCCGCTTGGTGGTCACATTGGCCGATCCGGACGGCTCGCCTTCGTCGTCGTCCTCCTCCTCCTCGTCATCACCCTCGGAACTGTCGCCTTCTTGGCCCGCCGACGGCGGCGACGGCGACGGTGGCAGGATAGGAGGGTTTGTGGTGGGGCGCTGTTCCACCTCGTGTTCGTCGCCGGAGGAGGAGGAGGACTTGGTGTGGTGGTCCTCCCCGGCGGCTGCAGGCTTCTCCGGCGGTGGCGACTTGGAGGGGGCATCCGCTGGAGCCTTCTTCTTCGACGGGGACGGCTCGGCGAGCTCGGCCATGGCCGCCGTCCGCTTCAACGGGGAGGGCTTGGTAAGCTTGGGAGAAGGCACATTCCCCTCGGGCGGGGTCTGTGGCTCCGGCAGACCTTGGAGATGCGGCGGCGGGGATGGGCCCCGCTTGGCGGTCACATTGGACGATCCGGCCGGCTCGCCTTCGTCGTCGTCGTCCTCCTCCTCGTCATCGCCCTCGTAACTGTCGCCTTCTTGGCCCGCCGGCGCCAAGATTGAAGGGTTTGTGGTGGGGCGCTGCTCCGCCTCGTGTTCGTCGCCGGAGGATGAGGAGGAGTGGCCCGCCGGCGCCGGGATTGAAGGGTTTGTGGTGGGACGCTGCTCCGCCTCATGTTCGTCGCCAGAGGAGGAGGAGGTGTCTTCCTCGGAAGAGGAGGCCGAGCCGATGGCCGCGTAGGGCTTTTGAGTGGGGGGCTTGGGGGCCATGGGGCCGCCGCCGGGTTGACAAGGAGGGTTGAGGTGGGGGGATTTTGCTGTGCTGGCTGAGGGTGACTGCCGCTCTCTCTCCAAAACAACATGTGACTACGGCCACGTTTAGTTTCACCAAATTCTAAACTTTGACACTATAAAAAAGAAGATTTCCCATCACATCAAACTTACGGTACATATATGGAGTACTAAATGTTGACGAAATCAAAAACTAATTGTACAATTTGATTGTACTTTGCGAGACGAACGTTTTGAGCCAATTATTACCAAATACCAACGGAATGCTACAGTGCACTACAGTATCTACCGGAATCCGGCGGCACCAACTTCGTGCGCAACTAAACGCGCCCTACATAGGAAAAAGGAATAAGTAAGCTATTATATAAAAAATTCAAAGGGGAAGAGAAAGCAATTTCTCAATCAAACATGGTCGATTAGTCCAATCATTTTTTTATGAAATATATAATGATGCTCTATTCATTTATTGGCCATTTTGTATATATATGTTTGCAAGTGCGAAGATTTGGCACCAAAGTTTAGAAGAGAAGAGCATGTGAATTGAAGGTTATAAGATTTGACTATACGCGTGTGTCCAAGCAGTAAGAAATGTGTCCAAATTCATTTCTAAAATGTCGCATGTTTGAGACTTTGAGGAGAGGTGTTGGCAGTTAGGACCAACATTTTATTATTTCACAAAAAAAAGACAACTCTCCAAGCATTATTTCTTTGATGATACTCCACCCGTTCGAAATTATAAGACGTTTTAACATTTCTAGATACATAATTTTTGCTATACACTATGTCTAAATACATAGTAAAAAAAATATATCTAGAAATATCAAAACATCTTATAACTTAGAACGAAGGCGTATTAGTCTAAAGCGGAGTGTTTGGTAACCCTATGACTGTTTATCTCTGCTGTAATTGAAAACTTGAGACATCACGCGTTGAGCCTTGCCACACCGACGCCCCCTCTCACGCACGACTCTCCCTCTCCCCGAGACGCCACGCCCACTCCAAGCTTGCCAGGGAACGCATCCAGGGCACTGGCCGCCGGCAGCCCACCCACCGCCCGCAGGACGCACGCCGCCCTGCCTGGCCGGCCCACCTCTGCTCGAGCTCGCGCTCGCGGCGCCCGGCCACCAGGTACGTCCGTCTCTTGGTCTTCCCTTCCCGCTGTGCCAAACCGAGCACCCAAACCCTAACTTACTATTTGTGCTCGGATCTGATCTGATTACCAGGGCAGGGCGGGCACCGGCCGCCAGGGGCGCGGCTGGCCAGGCCTCCGCCGTGGCTGGCCTGGATTTCTAACGCTGTCCTTCTGTGCAAACAGATTCCAAGTTTACGCAGCAGGAGCTTCCAGCTTGCAAGCCGATTCTTACTCCAAAATGGGTAAGTTCAATAGTACAAATTTATGTTGGTGTCATCAGCTTTCCTACATCAACACCCCCCCCCCCCCCCCCCCCCCCCCCCCCCCCCCCCCCAAATGTTTGTGCCTGACTTCTTATGTTACACATGTTATTTCAGTATTTCCTACATCAAACTCCAAAATGCTGCGAGCTTCACAACAAGTATGCCCAATATCCTATATGCTTGGTTTCAAATATAAGCTCCGTCATTTTGTTTATGTTGGTTGTTTTCTGTGCTGCAGGTTGTCGTGATTGTAGATCGGTATGATGACGCATGTGTCCCTGCTGGTGTGACTGACAAGCTTGCTGTTTTTTTTCTTGCTTGGAACAGGATCTCTGGAGCAGAAGATGAGTCGATGTAGGATTTATACCCACACAAATTCACTTCTTTGCTGCTTATCGGTCTACTCTTTGAGAGACCATCCGCTCTACTTTGTGTTCTACACTACCACTGATTTTTTGTTTGCCTAGAAATCGAGCTTCTCCTAATGCCTGAAGAAAAGACTATCTTGGATGAGCACGAGACCCCTGACGTACTAGAATATCATCAGTTTCCAGCTGTCTTAATATTTAGGAACCATCTTTCTTTTGTCTATGATGATGCATTTCTCGATTTGCTGCTGAAAATTTGAGATATCTTAATCCGTCCGGCATCAAATGAATGCGTTGATTTAACTGCTTCTCTGAAATATTGGATGCTAAATCTAATTCCTGATGAATTGTTTGGTGCAGCCGAAATGGCATCCACTTCATAGCTGGCACTGCAGATACCCCTGATGGACAAGCTTCTGGACAGTGGTGTTGACATCAACTTACTTGATAGAGTAAGCTACGTGCTTATGATTTCCATTTCTCTTTCGTATCCGACGAACCCCATCTGGGAAGGCAGAGTTAACTACGCAAGTGTTGTTGATACAGGATGGCTTCACCTCTCTTCACAAGGCATTTATAGGAAAATAAGAGGCTGTCATTAGCCATCTCATAACAAAAGGGGCAAATCCCCATGTTAGAGATAGGGTAAGAGGGTACCTGGAATGATCCCTTGTCAATTGTTGTCCATGATTTCAAAAAGTGTGAAGTTCAGTTTGAGAAACTTCTTGAAGCAAAGTTAGCTGTTGTCTCATTGGTTTTGTTACGTCGGGAACAATAATGTGTTTCCTATATTTGTTTCAAGTATTCCTGCTTTGTTTGAACTTCACAACTCTAGAGTTGAGCTCGCTCTCAGTAATGGCAGTGCAATCTGCAGGTTTAAGTGGTACGCCAGGACCTCAAGATGGGGGCTAGGAAAATAGCTTCTCAATGTGCCCGTAAGTTCATCTCCAAGTGGACGCATGCTGTTTATTTGGCGCACCCCTTTTTCTTTGAATTATCCATAGGTTTTTGTACTTCGCTAAAAAGATGTATAACCAGTGTGAGTGCCTAATCTGCAACCACCAAATCTTAGCCAGAGCAGCACTGAACTTTTGCTATATATATGTACCGGAAGATTGCTATTAGTAAAATTTTGTTCTTATCTCGAAACAGTTTGGGGATTACCGGAAGATGACTGTAGCAACAGGCTGACACATCTAACACATCTGTAATAACCATTGATCAAGTATAACAATTATATTGTCTTTTTTCTGCAATTTAATTTGGTTGTTTTAGTTTGCATATATTTTTTAGCGTTAGCACGGGCACTATACTATGCTGTAATTGAAAACTTGAGACACATCACGCGTTGAGCCTTGCCACAACCGACGCCCCCTCTCACGCACGACTCTCCCTCTCCCCGAGACGCCACGCCCACTCCAAGCTTGCCAGGGAACGCATCCAGGGCACTGGCCGCCGGCAGCCCACCCACCGCCCGCAGGACGCACGCCGCCCTGCCTGGCCGGCCCACCTCTGCTCGAGCTCGCGCTCGCGGCGCCCGGCCACCAGGTACGTCCGTCTCTTGGTCTTCCCTTCCCGCTGTGCCAAACCGAGCACCCAAACCCTAACTTACTATTTGTGCTCGGATCTGATCTGATTACCAGGGCAGGGCGGGCACCGGCCGCCAGGGGCGCGGCTGGCCAGGCCTCCGCCGTGGCTGGCCTGGATTTCTAACGCTGTCCTTCTGTGCAAACAGATTCCAAGTTTACGCAGCAGGAGCTTCCAGCTTGCAAGCCGATTCTTACTCCAAAATGGGTAAGTTCAATAGTACAAATTTATGTTGGTGTCATCAGCTTTCCTACATCAACACCCCCCCCCCCCCCCCCCCCCCCCCCCCCCCCAAATGTTTGTGCCTGACTTCTTATGTTACACATGTTATTTCAGTATTTCCTACATCAAACTCCAAAATGCTGCGAGCTTCACAACAAGTATGCCCAATATCCTATATGCTTGGTTTCAAATATAAGCTCCGTCATTTTGTTTATGTTGGTTGTTTTCTGTGCTGCAGGTTGTCGTGATTGTAGATCGGTATGATGACGCATGTGTCCCTGCTGGTGTGACTGACAAGCTTGCTGTTTTTTTCTTGCTTGGAACAGGATCTCTGGAGCAGAAGATGAGTCGATGTAGGATTTATACCCACACAAATTCACTTCTTTGCTGCTTATCGGTCTACTCTTTGAGAGACCATCCGCTCTACTTTGTGTTCTACACTACCACTGATTTTTTGTTTGCCTAGAAATCGAGCTTCTCCTAATGCCTGAAGAAAAGACTATCTTGGATGAGCACGAGACCCCTGACGTACTAGAATATCATCAGTTTCCAGCTGTCTTAATATTTAGGAACCATCTTTCTTTTGTCTATGATGATGCATTTCTCGATTTGCTGCTGAAAATTTGAGATATCTTAATCCGTCCGGCATCAAATGAATGCGTTGATTTAACTGCTTCTCTGAAATATTGGATGCTAAATCTAATTCCTGATGAATTGTTTGGTGCAGCCGAAATGGCATCCACTTCATAGCTGGCACTGCAGATACCCCTGATGGACAAGCTTCTGGACAGTGGTGTTGACATCAACTTACTTGATAGAGTAAGCTACGTGCTTATGATTTCCATTTCTCTTTCGTATCCGACGAACCCCATCTGGGAAGGCAGAGTTAACTACGCAAGTGTTGTTGATACAGGATGGCTTCACCTCTCTTCACAAGGCATTTATAGGAAAATAAGAGGCTGTCATTAGCCATCTCATAACAAAAGGGGCAAATCCCCATGTTAGAGATAGGGTAAGAGGGTACCTGGAATGATCCCTTGTCAATTGTTGTCCATGATTTCAAAAAGTGTGAAGTTCAGTTTGAGAAACTTCTTGAAGCAAAGTTAGCTGTTGTCTCATTGGTTTTGTTACGTCGGGAACAATAATGTGTTTCCTATATTTGTTTCAAGTATTCCTGCTTTGTTTGAACTTCACAACTCTAGAGTTGAGCTCGCTCTCAGTAATGGCAGTGCAATCTGCAGGTTTAAGTGGTACGCCAGGACCTCAAGATGGGGGCTAGGAAAATAGCTTCTCAATGTGCCCGTAAGTTCATCTCCAAGTGGACGCATGCTGTTTATTTGGCGCACCCCTTTTTCTTTGAATTATCCATAGGTTTTTGTACTTCGCTAAAAAGATGTATAACCAGTGTGAGTGCCTAATCTGCAACCACCAAATCTTAGCCAGAGCAGCACTGAACTTTTGCTATATATATGTACCGGAAGATTGCTATTAGTAAAATTTTGTTCTTATCTCGAAACAGTTTGGGGATTACCGGAAGATGACTGTAGCAACAGGCTGACACATCTAACACATCTGTAATAACCATTGATCAAGTATAACAATTATATTGTCTTTTTTCTGCAATTTAATTTGGTTGTTTTAGTTTGCATATATTTTTTAGCGTTAGCACGGGCACTATACTATGCTGTAATTGAAAACTTGAGACACATCACGCGTTGAGCCTTGCCACACCGACGCCCCCTCTCACGCACGACTCTCCCTCTCCCCGAGACGCCACGCCCACTCCAAGCTTGCCAGGGAACGCATCCAGGGCACTGGCCGCCGGCAGCCCACCCACCGCCCGCAGGACGCACGCCGCCCTGCCTGGCCGGCCCACCTCTGCTCGAGCTCGCGCTCACGGCGCCCGGCCACCAGGTACGTCCGTCTCTTGGTCTTCCCTTCCCGCTGTGCCAAACCGAGCACCCAAACCCTAACTTACTATTTGTGCTCGGATCTGATCTGATTACCAGGGCAGGGCGGGCACCGGCCGCCAGGGGCGCGGCTGGCCAGGCCTCCGCCGTGGCTGGCCTGGATTTCTAACGCTGTCCTTCTGTGCAAACAGATTCCAAGTTTACGCAGCAGGAGCTTCCAGCTTGCAAGCCGATTCTTACTCCAAAATGGGTAAGTTCAATAGTACAAATTTATGTTGGTGTCATCAGCTTTCCTACATCAACACCCCCCCCCCCCCCCCCCCCCCAAATGTTTGTGCCTGACTTCTTATGTTACACATGTTATTTCAGTATTTCCTACATCAAACTCCAAAATGCTGCGAGCTTCACAACAAGTATGCCCAATATCCTATATGCTTGGTTTCAAATATAAGCTCCGTCATTTTGTTTATGTTGGTTGTTTTCTGTGCTGCAGGTTGTCGTGATTGTAGATCGGTATGATGACGCATGTGTCCCTGCTGGTGTGACTGACAAGCTTGCTGTTTTTTTTCTTGCTTGGAACAGGATCTCTGGAGCAGAAGATGAGTCGATGTAGGATTTATACCCACACAAATTCACTTCTTTGCTGCTTATCGGTCTACTCTTTGAGAGACCATCCGCTCTACTTTGTGTTCTACACTACCACTGATTTTTTGTTTGCCTAGAAATCGAGCTTCTCCTAATGCCTGAAGAAAAGACTATCTTGGATGAGCACGAGACCCCTGACGTACTAGAATATCATCAGTTTCCAGCTGTCTTAATATTTAGGAACCATCTTTCTTTTGTCTATGATGATGCATTTCTCGATTTGCTGCTGAAAATTTGAGATATCTTAATCCGTCCGGCATCAAATGAATGCGTTGATTTAACTGCTTCTCTGAAATATTGGATGCTAAATCTAATTCCTGATGAATTGTTTGGTGCAGCCGAAATGGCATCCACTTCATAGCTGGCACTGCAGATACCCCTGATGGACAAGCTTCTGGACAGTGGTGTTGACATCAACTTACTTGATAGAGTAAGCTACGTGCTTATGATTTCCATTTCTCTTTCGTATCCGACGAACCCCATCTGGGAAGGCAGAGTTAACTACGCAAGTGTTGTTGATACAGGATGGCTTCACCTCTCTTCACAAGGCATTTATAGGAAAATAAGAGGCTGTCATTAGCCATCTCATAACAAAAGGGGCAAATCCCCATGTTAGAGATAGGGTAAGAGGGTACCTGGAATGATCCCTTGTCAATTGTTGTCCATGATTTCAAAAAGTGTGAAGTTCAGTTTGAGAAACTTCTTGAAGCAAAGTTAGCTGTTGTCTCATTGGTTTTGTTACGTCGGGAACAATAATGTGTTTCCTATATTTGTTTCAAGTATTCCTGCTTTGTTTGAACTTCACAACTCTAGAGTTGAGCTCGCTCTCAGTAATGGCAGTGCAATCTGCAGGTTTAAGTGGTACGCCAGGACCTCAAGATGGGGGCTAGGAAAATAGCTTCTCAATGTGCCCGTAAGTTCATCTCCAAGTGGACGCATGCTGTTTATTTGGCGCACCCCTTTTTCTTTGAATTATCCATAGGTTTTTGTACTTCGCTAAAAAGATGTATAACCAGTGTGAGTGCCTAATCTGCAACCACCAAATCTTAGCCAGAGCAGCACTGAACTTTTGCTATATATATGTACCGGAAGATTGCTATTAGTAAAATTTTGTTCTTATCTCGAAACAGTTTGGGGATTACCGGAAGATGACTGTAGCAACAGGCTGACACATCTAACACATCTGTAATAACCATTGATCAAGTATAACAATTATATTGTCTTTTTTCTGCAATTTAATTTGGTTGTTTTAGTTTGCATATATTTTTTAGCGTTAGCACGGGCACTATACTATGCTGTAATTGAAAACTTGAGACACATCACGCGTTGAGCCTTGCCACACCGACGCCCCCTCTCACGCACGACTCTCCCTCTCCCCGAGACGCCACGCCCACTCCAAGCTTGCCAGGGAACGCATCCAGGGCACTGGCCGCCGGCAGCCCACCCACCGCCCGCAGGACGCACGCCGCCCTGCCTGGCCGGCCCACCTCTGCTCGAGCTCGCGCTCACGGCGCCCGGCCACCAGGTACGTCCGTCTCTTGGTCTTCCCTTCCCGCTGTGCCAAACCGAGCACCCAAACCCTAACTTACTATTTGTGCTCGGATCTGATCTGATTACCAGGGCAGGGCGGGCACCGGCCGCCAGGGGCGCGGCTGGCCAGGCCTCCGCCGTGGCTGGCCTGGATTTCTAACGCTGTCCTTCTGTGCAAACAGATTCCAAGTTTACGCAGCAGGAGCTTCCAGCTTGCAAGCCGATTCTTACTCCAAAATGGGTAAGTTCAATAGTACAAATTTATGTTGGTGTCATCAGCTTTCCTACATCAACACCCCCCCCCCCCCCCCCCCCCCCCCCAAATGTTTGTGCCTGACTTCTTATGTTACACATGTTATTTCAGTATTTCCTACATCAAACTCCAAAATGCTGCGAGCTTCACAACAAGTATGCCCAATATCCTATATGCTTGGTTTCAAATATAAGCTCCGTCATTTTGTTTATGTTGGTTGTTTTCTGTGCTGCAGGTTGTCGTGATTGTAGATCGGTATGATGACGCATGTGTCCCTGCTGGTGTGACTGACAAGCTTGCTGTTTTTTTTCTTGCTTGGAACAGGATCTCTGGAGCAGAAGATGAGTCGATGTAGGATTTATACCCACACAAATTCACTTCTTTGCTGCTTATCGGTCTACTCTTTGAGAGACCATCCGCTCTACTTTGTGTTCTACACTACCACTGATTTTTTGTTTGCCTAGAAATCGAGCTTCTCCTAATGCCTGAAGAAAAGACTATCTTGGATGAGCACGAGACCCCTGACGTACTAGAATATCATCAGTTTCCAGCTGTCTTAATATTTAGGAACCATCTTTCTTTTGTCTATGATGATGCATTTCTCGATTTGCTGCTGAAAATTTGAGATATCTTAATCCGTCCGGCATCAAATGAATGCGTTGATTTAACTGCTTCTCTGAAATATTGGATGCTAAATCTAATTCCTGATGAATTGTTTGGTGCAGCCGAAATGGCATCCACTTCATAGCTGGCACTGCAGATACCCCTGATGGACAAGCTTCTGGACAGTGGTGTTGACATCAACTTACTTGATAGAGTAAGCTACGTGCTTATGATTTCCATTTCTCTTTCGTATCCGACGAACCCCATCTGGGAAGGCAGAGTTAACTACGCAAGTGTTGTTGATACAGGATGGCTTCACCTCTCTTCACAAGGCATTTATAGGAAAATAAGAGGCTGTCATTAGCCATCTCATAACAAAAGGGGCAAATCCCCATGTTAGAGATAGGGTAAGAGGGTACCTGGAATGATCCCTTGTCAATTGTTGTCCATGATTTCAAAAAGTGTGAAGTTCAGTTTGAGAAACTTCTTGAAGCAAAGTTAGCTGTTGTCTCATTGGTTTTGTTACGTCGGGAACAATAATGTGTTTCCTATATTTGTTTCAAGTATTCCTGCTTTGTTTGAACTTCACAACTCTAGAGTTGAGCTCGCTCTCAGTAATGGCAGTGCAATCTGCAGGTTTAAGTGGTACGCCAGGACCTCAAGATGGGGGCTAGGAAAATAGCTTCTCAATGTGCCCGTAAGTTCATCTCCAAGTGGACGCATGCTGTTTATTTGGCGCACCCCTTTTTCTTTGAATTATCCATAGGTTTTTGTACTTCGCTAAAAAGATGTATAACCAGTGTGAGTGCCTAATCTGCAACCACCAAATCTTAGCCAGAGCAGCACTGAACTTTTGCTATATATATGTACCGGAAGATTGCTATTAGTAAAATTTTGTTCTTATCTCGAAACAGTTTGGGGATTACCGGAAGATGACTGTAGCAACAGGCTGACACATCTAACACATCTGTAATAACCATTGATCAAGTATAACAATTATATTGTCTTTTTTCTGCAATTTAATTTGGTTGTTTTAGTTTGCATATATTTTTTAGCGTTAGCACGGGCACTATACTATGCTGTAATTGAAAACTTGAGACACATCACGCGTTGAGCCTTGCCACACCGACGCCCCCTCTCACGCACGACTCTCCCTCTCCCCGAGACGCCACGCCCACTCCAAGCTTGCCAGGGAACGCATCCAGGGCACTGGCCGCCGGCAGCCCACCCACCGCCCGCAGGACGCACGCCGCCCTGCCTGGCCGGCCCACCTCTGCTCGAGCTTGCGCTCACGGCGCCCGGCCACCAGGTACGTCCGTCTCTTGGTCTTCCCTTCCCGCTGTGCCAAACCGAGCACCCAAACCCTAACTTACTATTTGTGCTCGGATCTGATCTGATTACCAGGGCAGGGCGGGCACCGGCCGCCAGGGGCGCGGCTGGCCAGGCCTCCGCCGTGGCTGGCCTGGATTTCTAACGCTGTCCTTCTGTGCAAACAGATTCCAAGTTTACGCAGCAGGAGCTTCCAGCTTGCAAGCCGATTCTTACTCCAAAATGGGTAAGTTCAATAGTACAAATTTATGTTGGTGTCATCAGCTTTCCTACATCAACACCCCCCCCCCCCCCCCCCCCCCCCCCCCAAATGTTTGTGCCTGACTTCTTATGTTACACATGTTATTTCAGTATTTCCTACATCAAACTCCAAAATGCTGCGAGCTTCACAACAAGTATGCCCAATATCCTATATGCTTGGTTTCAAATATAAGCTCCGTCATTTTGTTTATGTTGGTTGTTTTCTGTGCTGCAGGTTGTCGTGATTGTAGATCGGTATGATGACGCATGTGTCCCTGCTGGTGTGACTGACAAGCTTGCTGTTTTTTTTCTTGCTTGGAACAGGATCTCTGGAGCAGAAGATGAGTCGATGTAGGATTTATACCCACACAAATTCACTTCTTTGCTGCTTATCGGTCTACTCTTTGAGAGACCATCCGCTCTACTTTGTGTTCTACACTACCACTGATTTTTTGTTTGCCTAGAAATCGAGCTTCTCCTAATGCCTGAAGAAAAGACTATCTTGGATGAGCACGAGACCCCTGACGTACTAGAATATCATCAGTTTCCAGCTGTCTTAATATTTAGGAACCATCTTTCTTTTGTCTATGATGATGCATTTCTCGATTTGCTGCTGAAAATTTGAGATATCTTAATCCGTCCGGCATCAAATGAATGCGTTGATTTAACTGCTTCTCTGAAATATTGGATGCTAAATCTAATTCCTGATGAATTGTTTGGTGCAGCCGAAATGGCATCCACTTCATAGCTGGCACTGCAGATACCCCTGATGGACAAGCTTCTGGACAGTGGTGTTGACATCAACTTACTTGATAGAGTAAGCTACGTGCTTATGATTTCCATTTCTCTTTCGTATCCGACGAACCCCATCTGGGAAGGCAGAGTTAACTACGCAAGTGTTGTTGATACAGGATGGCTTCACCTCTCTTCACAAGGCATTTATAGGAAAATAAGAGGCTGTCATTAGCCATCTCATAACAAAAGGGGCAAATCCCCATGTTAGAGATAGGGTAAGAGGGTACCTGGAATGATCCCTTGTCAATTGTTGTCCATGATTTCAAAAAGTGTGAAGTTCAGTTTGAGAAACTTCTTGAAGCAAAGTTAGCTGTTGTCTCATTGGTTTTGTTACGTCGGGAACAATAATGTGTTTCCTATATTTGTTTCAAGTATTCCTGCTTTGTTTGAACTTCACAACTCTAGAGTTGAGCTCGCTCTCAGTAATGGCAGTGCAATCTGCAGGTTTAAGTGGTACGCCAGGACCTCAAGATGGGGGCTAGGAAAATAGCTTCTCAATGTGCCCGTAAGTTCATCTCCAAGTGGACGCATGCTGTTTATTTGGCGCACCCCTTTTTCTTTGAATTATCCATAGGTTTTTGTACTTCGCTAAAAAGATGTATAACCAGTGTGAGTGCCTAATCTGCAACCACCAAATCTTAGCCAGAGCAGCACTGAACTTTTGCTATATATATGTACCGGAAGATTGCTATTAGTAAAATTTTGTTCTTATCTCGAAACAGTTTGGGGATTACCGGAAGATGACTGTAGCAACAGGCTGACACATCTAACACATCTGTAATAACCATTGATCAAGTATAACAATTATATTGTCTTTTTTCTGCAATTTAATTTGGTTGTTTTAGTTTGCATATATTTTTTAGCGTTAGCACGAGCACTATACTATATGGTTTAGTTCATACATGTTGCTTGATTAAACCATGTTTTTCTACACATTACAATTTGTGAATATATAAATTGTTTGATGATTATAGCTGGTAATCATTTGATGAAATGCCTAACCCATGCCATTTTTATATCACTTGTGCTATAGGATAGCAAATAAAGGATCTTGTGCACGTGTTCAAGGGGCATCACTGATTGTCTTCATCCTCTCTGAAACACGATGTAACACAGGCCCTGTGCCTTGTGGTCACATTTTGAGTGAGGATTTCCAGTCCACTCAGTGAGGATTTGAGTGAGGATTTCCAATCCAAAGCGTTAGCACGGGCAATATACTAAGTTAGATGGCTGTAGCAGGCTTTGGTTTTGTTCAGTATTAGCTCTTCAAGCCTTTCAACGCTTTGGATGTCAGGTCTTTGTTCTCTTACCAAAGTGGTATGTTAAGATATTCCTGCAATCTGGATGTCAGGTCTTTGTTCTCTTACCAAAGTGGTATGTTAAGATATTCCTGCAATCTATTTGCTATGCAATTCTCTAATCTGTTATGAAGACCAGATCTATTTCGAATCGAGTTATTGCCAATAAAATGTGATGTTCAGTGATGGTCCAACAACTATTTAAATTGTTGGTGTATAAATTGACTTCTGATGTATCATTGAAGTTAACTGATCTATTGAATTTTTTTTATCTTAACTGTATCTAAGACTGTCTCCAACAGAGCCGACCCAAATTTCACCGTTTGGGTCACGCGCAGCAAAAGAAAACCACACCCAAAAATGCCGAACTCCAACAGCGAACGCAAAAAGAGGCGGCGGAGCTCGCGAAGCACGCCGCCGAGGCGCGCGGCGCCCGCTGCAGGACCCCGGCCGCCGGAGATGCTCGACGTGGTCTGAATCCCGCTGCCGAAGCCTCCGCGCCAAGGAAGCCGCAGAGCACCGTCGAGCTCGCTACTCGCCGGAAAATTGTGTTGCTGTTGTTCAATTAAAAAAAACATATGATCTACTTGGCATGTATGATTGGTGTTTGTTGTTGCGTCCATTGCAGCAAGGAGAGGTTCCTCTTGCTCACGGCGCTGGTGCCAGGTAGTAGGCATCCTGGGAGCCCCTCACCCCAGTGCTGCTGTTTCATAAGGTACCTGTCAATTTTGGCTGTATCGTGTTTTTTTTTCGTGTGAAAAGCCAAAAACAGATGATTTTTTGCCTCGCACGGACATTCCTTTGGAAGACATCTTCAAATCACTCTTCTGGTAATGTAACTTAACTCTTATGCATCACCAATATGATAATGCATATTTGTAGGGATTTATGATCTCTGATTGTTTTCAGGGTACCTGATGTAGTCCTCTTTGTACAGTTTACCATGCCTTCTATGTGGAAGTTGCCTAATAGACACGTGTATACCTGAAAATGTGATGTTGAGAGATCCAAGGCGCCTCTGCACCTGGTAGGCTTTACCACATTGTTGAAAGGAAACCTTTCAGGTATGGATATACCTTTATATTTTTTTTCTGGAAAAAGCATGTACGTAATGCTTGCTATTTTTTATAGTTCACCATTTTGTTGTGTGCAGATTTCAATTCATTTTTGTAACTCACATAATGCAATGAGTAATGAATATCTACATGACAAGCTTCCAGGAAAAAAAAGTAGTTATTCTCTTTTCCTATTTGATACGTAGTTCATAAATTTTGTTGAAACAATTCCTGATTGCTGCAGATGTGATGTTATTTGCAATGTTACTCTTTAAGCATATTTGCTATGGACTAAACAATATGATAACTCATCATGAATCTCTTTTGGCATGAATCTTAATCTATCTCACTATTTCCTTCATTTTTAATAAACATATTGTGTTTTTATTGCCGTAGCGTTAGCACGGGCAATATACTAAGTTAGATGGCTGTAGCAGGCTTTGGTTTTGTTCAGTATTAGCTCTTCAAGCCTTTCAACGCTTTGGATGTCAGGTCTTTGTTCTCTTACCAAAGTGGTATGTTAAGATATTCCTACAATCTGGATGTCAGGTCTTTGTTCTCTTACCAAAGTGGTATGTTAAGATATTCCTGCAATCTATTTGCTATGCAATTCTCTAATCTGTTATGAAGACCAGATCTATTTCGAATCGAGTTATTGCCAATAAAATGTGATGTTCAGTGATGGTCCAACAACTATTTAAACTGTTGGTGTATAAATTGACTTCTGATGTATCATTGAAGTTAACTGATCTATTGATTTTTTTTTATCTTAACTGTATCTAAGACTGTCTCCAACAGAGCCGACCCAAATTTCACCGTTTGGGTCACGCGCAGCAAAAGAAAACCACACCCAAAAATGCCGAACTCCAACAGCGAACGCAAAAAGAGGCGGCGGAGCTCGCGAAGCACGCCGCCGAGGCGCGCGGCGCCCGCTGCAGGACCCCGGCCGCCGGAGATGCTCGACGTGGTCTGAATCCCGCTGCCGAAGCCTCCGCGCCAAGGAAGCCGCAGAGCACCGTCGAGCTCGCTACTCGCCGGAGCGGGTGAGCGCGGCCCCGGCCGCCGCGGGCGCGGGCGCCGGCGTGCTCCGCCACAGCCGCCGTGGGACGCAGAAGGATGGAGAGAGGGCGCGCGTGGGTGCTGGTGGGTGGAGGATGGGGAGGAGGGGCTGGGGA
This sequence comes from Miscanthus floridulus, assembly GCF_019320115.1. NCBI lineage: Eukaryota > Viridiplantae > Streptophyta > Magnoliopsida > Poales > Poaceae > Miscanthus > Miscanthus floridulus. The sequence goes on along the minus strand of NC_089588.1, from coordinate 11,066,485 downwards.
GCCGCCGGCGGGGACGGGGACGCTGAGCCGCCGGAGCTGTGCCGTGTGCCGCTTTTGCGTAGCGAGGAGAGGGGATGCTTTTTTGCGTAACGTCTCGGCTGATAGGCAAAATGTGTCGTGTGTTTGGGTGAGCCGTTGGAGGTTGTTTTTGGGTAGGCAAAGCACTGTGCGAGACCTATTTTTGGGTTTGGGTATCCCTGTTGGAGTCAGTCTAATGTGTGTTTATTTTCTACATCAATGATTACTGCAGTAAGAAGAATGCCATCTCTGATGTAAAAGTCATGTTAGTTTGTTGGCTCATAAAAAACATGTTAGTGTTGTGCATCTTTATTTTTTCAGTCAAAACTATTTCTGAATTGTGAACAGTCCACCCCATTAAACTATTTCTGAACTATTTTTTTACAGGAACTAATAAGTGTGATGTCGGTTTTGATGGCCACCTTATTTTTGTCGGCACCATAGATGCATTGTTCCAGGCACTGCTGGTTTAACATCAGCATAAGCATTGAGCTTGGCTGTCTCTTGCAGGTGTGACTTCCCTGCTGACGCTTCAGAGCCCCGACAACCCGATTCAGCCAGATTTCTACACAAATCAAATTTCAGATTTTCTCACCCTGTCTAAATGAAGAGCCCCGCCTTCCATTTGCATAGGCAGCATCGAGCATTTTTTTGTAACAAATAAGGAAACACAAAGGAGATCTTCTCGGCATCGCCCTGTTCGTCCACTGCAACGAAGAAGTATTTGTGTGCAAATTTTACACTTCCAGTTATTGGCTCTGGCTATGTTTTGTTGGTGAACTGAAAAAGCTTTGGAAATATTGCAATTTTTCCTATGTTGTCTTCCTAGCAAAGTGCAGTGCAGACTGCAGAGTGGTAATTTTAGTTTTGACAGTTTCTACAATCTGAAAATTATTAATATGGAGAGGAATGGTTATTGCCCTTGTCATGGTTTATTCTATATATTTCTCTGAAAATGGACCGTTCCTTTCCATTTTATTTTTCTAATATATGATGGTTGTTTACATGTACATCCCTGAAATGAAGTTGTGGCAATATAGTTTCCAGAGACCTCCTAAATTGGTGATTGACGGTGTGATTACTACTTTTAGTTTGCTTAGACTATAATATTTTATTTTTACTCATCTTCCAGAATCATAAATCATGACGAAGTCCCCGACCACAACTCGCAGACTAAAAGTAGTAATACAGATAGCTGTATGTTATCTTTAAGATGGTATACAAGGACAAACATTTTTTGAAGAATAATCATGATGGGGACGTTTGTGGAGAAACGTCGTAATGAAAATTGTATTAAATATAAATATTAGAAGTGTACTTATCTTTGGATAGAAATCTAGTCGGTGGCGATGAAGTTGTCCGGTCCTCGAGCTTTCCAACCTGTCGTCATGATGGTGGTCGTGGTTGTTGTAGCGCCGTTCTTCACGGCGATCATCATTGCGACGTGGTCTGGTGGTCGATGTGGTCGGAACTCGGCGGAGCCACTCGGGACGTGGTTGGCGTGGTCTATGGTCGACGTGGTCGGAGCTCAGCGGAGCCACTCGGGACGTGGTCGACGTGGTCCGTGGTCGGAGCTCAGCGGAGCCACTCGGGACGTGGTCGACGTGGTCCGTGGTCGGCGTGGTCGGAGATCGGCGGAGCCGCTCGGGACGTGGTTGACGTGGTCGGAGCTCGGCGGCGCTGCTCGGGACGTGGTCGTGGTCGACGTGGTGGGTGCGCAGCGTCGCCGTAGTCGAGCGGGTGTAGTCAGAGCTGGTCAGAGTCGATCCCTGTGTAGTCGCCGGAGCACAAAGAGTCGTGCACAGAGACGTGACATGTCGCTGCTTGTAGGTTGATGCAAAGGTACAAAATCATGTATGTATAAACGTCCCAACAAGCTTCTTGCGTCGTCATTAAGCATGCATGGTGATGTAGATTGGATCCGTTATGCAGCTTTTTGACGTGGTCGTTGTGTTTTGACGTTGTGAGTCCAATCTGACTCGTGAACATGATGAAGCAACTCCCGTACAACCGCCCGAGATCGAATGATGTTGTATGCCTACTTGTGTAGGAGCACCTTCCCGACGACGATGACTTATGTGAGCGACTGGATGTACGAGGTCGTCGTCGAGAACATGCCGTTGATATTGAAGATTCCCATCTGATTCGCCGGAAGATCAGCACGCACAACCCCTAAAGGGGACCCCTACCTGGCGCGCCACTGTCGACGAAATATAGTCGGCAGTCCACCGAGGGGGGTGCCCGTGGTGGTAGATTATCGCGGGGCTATACTGATGAAGATGTCCAAACCAAAGACGGATACAAGAAGCGGAAGCGTGCACACGAGGATGACGTACGTAACAATCTCTTAAACAACTCAAATATCCTCTCATATTTTCTACCCGTATGGCCCATTGCATACTAAATGTAAAAAGAATGGCGTATAAAACTGATATTATATATTGCATATGCAGATCATTATAAAGGATGGAAATGAAGTACAGTACAAAGATAATGGTGTACAAACGCCACGGCTAGAAGCCAATAAAAATCCAATACATGTTCTCAGTGAGATGATGGTGTTGCCTCAGTATAATAAGCCAAAGAAAGCAAACAATGTACAAGTCATGCCTCAAGGTGATCCACCATCAATTTAAACCTATATGTCTTTAAATTTGGGAATTAATTAATTATTAATAAAAAATAATATCTCTCTAGATTATGCGTGTACGCAACAAGATGCTGAGGTAATTGAATATATGAAAGGAAAAAGTAAAAAGCATCTGCTTGTCAGAATCGATGATTGTTGGGGAGCAAGAGATGATATGGATTGTCTTTTTCTTGGGAATGAGCAAGTCAATGGCACGGTAAGCATGTTTAACACTTGCTTTAGCATTAACTAATGTCCATGGGAAATATCTGCCAATCTTGAAATGACAAAATAAAAACTTGTAGGTCATGAGTCTTTATATCCAATTGATGCGGCACGAAGAACACCTACTACATAGAGAAGGTGGAGATGTTTACTTGGAGAATACGTGGTTCTCTCAATTACTACAACAAGAGGGAGAGGAAGATGAGATGAAAAAGAGCTGGATAAAAGAGGACATGGTTGAAACAAGGGTACAAAATTATTTAAATGCTGATATGGTAAGATTTCACATATGCTAATTTAATACCCTTTCAAATGTAAGGAAATAGTTTAGATAAATGTATACAATTTCATGAAGTTCTAGGACGGCGAAAGATTGCCACCGATCAACAATGTAAGCATATATAGTCTCTAGCTATATATTGTACACTACATAGAAAAAACAGTAACTTATTGTTAATCTATATACCATGCACAGCTCTCAACTTCACTGAGGATGGAATTCTTGGCAGACGTTTTGGCGAGTCGTGCAAACGAATGTTCCGACAACATCCTTGAATATCTTCAAGAGATGATTAAGGAGTTAGGCAAAATGTAACTTAGATGGTCATAATATTAGAAAATTATACGTAGACTCAAGTACAATTGTTTTTACATTAGACTATGCAAAAATAATTTTATTGTTTTAAGAGACATTCTCAAGAAAAATCCGTAGCGTTAGCACGGACATTATACTAGTTTTGATAATTTGATTCCATTCTAAGTTTAAAATTTCCAGCTGTACTTAATAGTGACTTGTGAGCAAGAATTATGCCAAAGATTCTTAATAAAGTACTTAAAGGCAAGTCTTTATTCGTCCACGTCATGTGATAAATAAAGAAGATTGACATAAAAAAATCTCTATAATAAATTATATGTAAAATCGTTAGGGCACCCACAATGTGTTGAAAAAATTAGCCCTAAGCAATTAATGAATACCATAGCCATTGTGGAAGAACACCTCAAGCAATTTTTTCTTAAGATGCACCAAAAGCTTAGAGTGCACCATAAGAAAATAAACAAGTACTTTCTCTCTGTGTCCTTGATCTTACGCTCCGTCGCTCCCTCACTATCAGCTGACTACAAAAGTACAAAGTCCTATTTCCGTAGAATTGACCATAGCTAGTGCCAATTGAAATAGGCCCTACCTTTATTGCCAACTGAGTCACAAACATTACCCTTGCCCTTACAATACACCACATTACCACAAGTTACCAACTTTGTCCTACGCTTCTTTCGGTTGTCCACTACTTTTTAAACCGCAGATTTTGTCTATATAAGACTAAGGTGATCATCGGCATAAAGGAAACCACACAAGTCATGCTGTTGTTGTATACCTAAAGTTCAATGAATACGTATTTTTGCCGTGCTAGTATCTTTTAATGTGAGATGTATGAAATGAAAAACGTAAGTAGCTTTATATTTAACAAGTAAATTGCATTTTTGAAATTGTAAACCATTTATGTTAATCATGCAATGTCCTCACAAAAAAAATGTTAATCATATAATGAATAAGCTATTTGAAAATTAAAACACCCTGTACATGTTAACGAATCGACGCTTTGTTTAGCTGGGCCCAAAAACCGGCCCATCCATAAGGATGGGCTTCATTTCGTGATCCAACAGCTCGCCGAGGGTCGAAAGTCGGAAGGCACCCTCTTCCGGCGACGGGCTGCCGCCAGCGACGTCGCAACTACATCGGCGGCTTAGTCTCTCTCTCTCTCTCCCTTGGCGCTGCTCGTCGCCAACGCCGCCGTGGGAGCCGATTCCCGGGGACATGGAAGGGAAGGTGCAGGCTCCAACGCCACGGCGTTCAGGCGGGTCCACCGTTTTACCTGTTCGGCAGGACTGAAAAATACTATTTCGGCTGATTGTTGTGAGAGGAAAATACTGTTCTGGCAGGACGTGAATAGTGATTTTGTGAGGTGGCTGGCCAGCCGGCAATCAGCCAGCCAGCCAGCCGAACACAGCCGTTGCCGCCAGCGTCGCTGCTGCAGAAGCTGTTCCGGCTCCGCAAGGTGCGTGCTTCACGTGCTCGATCAAATGCTCCACCGCCTTTGCCCCTCCGGCCCTCCCTCTAAGTTAATTTGTACAGCTTGGAAAGTGAGACATGGTATGCTTAGTGTTCCTCCTGTCCATGGTTACCTACTTGATGGATCCTTGTGGTGGGGGATGGTTCTGTAGGTGTTTAGCTTTACATCATGCACAGGAGAATTCTAATTCGTTCCACGAAATAAAGCGGAGTGTTTGGTGACCTGGCCAATCAAAGCACATCAATTGCATATCTCCTAAAAAATGTTAACTGGCGAGTATGCATGAAGGGCGGTATTTTCAGAACCAATAAATGTCCATTTGTAGCATACCGACGACCTGTGAAAAGTAATTATGAGAATGCAAAGAGATTTAAGCATGTGCATTGTTAGACAAAGGAGTGCACGACCAACATGGAAAGCAAAATTAACAAACCTTGTGTGCTGTTTACTATCGCGCACACACATTCCTACATTCATGAAAATGCGACCATGATTTTAATAAATAGACCATTGTAAAAACACATCTTGTTGTTGCAAGGAATGAGCCATACAGAAGTACTTGATCCCCCGTGCTTCGCACGGGGCAGCAAGCCAGAAATATAGCATATTATATGATTGTATATGGAAGCAAAAGATTACTAAAATTAGATACATCGATGTTGGAAGTGGATATTGAAACTCATGTTGCTATTGCATAAAAAGATCCCAATGTTTGGCAGAGTTGTTGAGCTGGTACTGAGGCTTTTCATGGCTATGTGGTCCAGTGTACTGAGTATGATCGTGACACATTCGTTAGAAACTGCAAAACAGTGGAAGTGAAGCAACACAATAAGGTTTTCAAGTTTAGAACACAAATGGTAGAACACGTTCATTCCTTTTTTCTGTTAAAACTGAAGGTTTAGTTTTGGTTAGGCAGGTGGCGTAAGCAACTGGTTTTTACGAAAGAGGAAAAAAGAAGCCTAAAATTGCTGGCGAACAGCAATACTCTAGGTGCATTACGTGCAGAGCTGCAGTATAGAAGGAAGGTAAATGAGAGGATGTCACAAAACATTGTACGTAACAATCTTTGTTTGTGTACATGAGCTCAGCTTTGTAGCATTTATACCATCAGGAGAACCCTTGTCCCACTACTATCCCTGAGTATGGCCCCAGACAATGTAATTGGAATGTCAAAATATCACGGTTACAAACCTAGTATTCTAATCAGTAACCTTTTGCAGCTGAAAGCAATTTATCTCAAATCTGAATACTGGCAATCAAGGCGGTTCGAAGTCTCCCAGAAAATCCTGGATTCATGATAAAAGCAAAATCTTGATAAAGCACTGTTCCAAAAGGGCAGCACAATATTAGAGACATTTGATTATCAGCAGAACCAAAGACATATCTTGCAAAGAAGGCAGCACCATTTATCCCCCCGAGTTGGTGGAAAACCATCAAGGCAACACCCAGCTGTGCATATAAGATTAGCAGTTATATACCTGCCAAATATTCTGAAAACTTCCATACGATGAAATGACAAATTCAATGACCAATTTACCAATTGGTTAATTCAATTTAGCAAAAGAAATTTGTTTGGATTAACGACTAATGTATTTTATTCGTGAAATACCAGTGGAAAGGCAGTTAACACTACTACAACAGACCTATCACAGCCGCGTCGTAATCCCCCATCGCAGCCGAATTTCGGCCTTGGCAGTAACCAGTGGACGGTGATAGTCGAAGTCATCACGGTCGGTTAATAACCGTAGATGATGGATCCTCAATAACATCGCACACTAAACCCCCTGTGTAAAGGCAAACATCACCGTCGTGTGGGATAATGAACCGCCTGTGTAGTGGTCACGATTACCGTCGCCTTGCACAACGACCCGTCTGCGTGTTGGCAAGTTCACCGTCGCGTTGACGGCCGACCCGTCTATGTCGAGGTGTATATCACCACCGCCTCGCCGTATGAACCATCGGGTCATAGGGCATGGTCTCCGTCGGCTTGCAGTACGATCCGCCTTTGATGATCCTTTTGTTGGTGTCGGCTTACTAAACCATTCGGCGGTGATATAGTTTTGATCCCTGCCGCATCATACGTATAGCGACAGTGTTGGACAGAATTGCATCTGTTTTTTCACAATATTTACTAATTCAGCTGGGCCCTTAATACCTTACTGAACACACATCATACAGATATATTACATCCATACATCATGTCCACAAATAAAAGTACTTTTTACAATAACAATGGGCGCTAACATAACAACTTTGTGAACTGATGTCCTAACACAAGCGGTACATAGATTGCATACTAAAGGTACTAATCTCTACAGACTTACATAACCAAAATGAATATAATTACTCCATCCTTCGGATTGATAGCCAATGTGGCACTCCTGCTTGCAAGGCAAAGTGAATATAATTACTGCATCCTTCGGATTTGTAGCCAATGCACCATGAAAACCCTCTTCTTTAGCTCTTATCCATTGCAGGCAAATTGTTGAAAAGCACTCAGACTCCACAACCCGCACAAAGCAGCATAATTAATAATATTCAACGTACCATTTCTTTAGTTAATTACAAAGCCAAAATTGGCCTATATGTAGAATAAAAAAAACTCCATACCTGAACAAAGTCATGTCGTAACAACAAAATACACCAAATGCACCTTTACTGCTCTGCTAGTGACTCTATGAACAAGGGAACATAAGGAATATAGTAAGGGCTGTTCATATAGAGACGACCTCTTGGTCTACGAAAGCGGATGACACGAGCATGGATGACATGAACCTTTCTGCGATCCATGTCATATGCAATCAGTGTTCTATCCTCCCCAACAAAGAAAATGAAATTCTATTCTGGATGAACTATAATCAATCTATAGTCCGCATCACAAATCTCAGTACCTACTTCAATATTGAACTGTCCAAACAGCTCTTGCGTGCTCACAACATGCTTCAATCTCCATTTAGTAGTACCATAGTCTTCCAGTATCCACACTGAAAGCTGGGACATATTGTGAAAATCAGCACAACACAAACACAGGTGACCCTGAGCTTGATGGATGGACATTTCAGCACCATGCGGTTTAGAAATTGTCCTCCATGTCTTTTCCTCCATATCCACAGCAACTATCATAGAGTAGTCAAGCATGTGCATAAAACTATTAAGAAAAACACTTCTCGATTTTGACCGTAGTACAATACCCTCGTCCCATTCAGATTCCTTAAAGATCCATGCTGCAGTTTTAGATGAGTAGATCTCCACACCTATGCACGCACCCTCCTCCTCTATAAATTCAATCACATGAAAGTATGAGGACATTGTCGGCTTGAAACCCAAGCGAGCCTGACCAACATAATGGATGCTATGCGGCAGTACAAGCCATTTCTCGGTCATCGAATTGCAGAACATAGCGACATAATCCATCAGGCCTAATACACCAACAGAGGATGAGGCCGCTGCAACTATCTAAGACCCGGACTTTGTCAAGGGGGAAGGGCAAGAAGGAAAGGAGGGCCGTTCACCGGTGATGCTGGTGAAGTGGCGCTTGCCGGTCCACCAGCTTCCATAGAAGAAGCCGGCGACAGTCTGGGAAAGCTTCTTACGGTGGTCTAAATCAGAGATGACGCACTTCCAGGAGCGACAGACACACATGCAACAGCACAACGATCGGGCAGGGAGGCGACTAAGGATGTCGACAAGCACATTGTCTGTGAGGCTGCCCACTGCGTTCCTCTTGTTGGGGGCCTGCGTCATCTGGAATAGCCAGGACACCCCCAAAGAGATGAGTCCGCCCTGCCATCGTGGAATTGCATGAATAAATAATATTACTAACGACATGAGTTTCGACGAGAACGGACGGCGATGGAAGTAAGGGATTATTACACTTGCCTTTGGATCTGGCGGCGGTTAGCACGAGTGGCAACGCCAGTGATAGCAGCAGCTCGGTTGCCTATGGATCTGTGCGGGCAAGTTGACGATGTGCACCGTCGCAGAGCAAGAGCTGTCCCGCTGGTGAGTGGCAGCTTGTAAAGTGGTGAGTATGGCTTGTGTCGCCGCTAAGCAGTGGTGACCAAGAGTGGCGCTGAGGAATAGCAGCAATGAATACGAGACATGGTATGTGTGTGTGGGGGGAGGGGGGATAGGTGAGTTGCGTGCGAGCTGTGTAACTTTTACGAGCCACGGGAATCGAAATTTCATCAGAACTTTGTAATTGCGCGTAGGAGGGCTCAAACGTGGGATTGTAAATTTTGCAAATAATCAGGGGTGAATGCATAGTACCATCACTGGCAGCTGGGTTCTATTACCACTCGAAGACCTCTGTATGATATGGTGATGAACAATAAGGCACACAGATTTAATGTTTACCATGTATACATTGAAACAAAGCCAAACTGGGCACTTAGAAAACTAAGGAAAGCACAATGCCAGTACTCAGATTCAAAGCAATTAAATTTCAGTTTGATGATGAACAATAAGGCACACAGATTAAGCCCTTTTGGAACACAAGATATGCAAAACATAGGAATAGGAAAAACGCAGGAATTGAAAATGCAGGAAAGTCTCTAATAGCCAATCCTTTGTTCCAAAGGAGGCCGAACATTGAAAGAAAGCACAATGCCAGTACTCGGATTCAAAGGATTTCAACTTGAGTTCCATACATTCACACCGAATAAGTAGGCCGACACAACCAAGCTAACAAGCATGCTGACACTATGCAAAAGCTAACATGCGTTCATTTGTACATCACTAGTTGCATAATAAATCATTCTCCACGCAGATCCTAGTTGACCTCCATTGGATCATTGTGAATCTCCATAAGATCCTGCAGATCCACCTCCATGGGATCATTGTCAATCTCCATGTCATCCCGAGCATTCACCACCACAACCCTGTCCATATCCATTGGTACACTTTCATCTAGCTCATCGTCTTTGTCCATAAAGCACTGATTGGGCGAACCAATCCTGAGGACAGTAAGGCTCACAAGCTATACTCCACGGAGGTAAAAGGCCAGAAACTCCAAAACGAGAAGATGCATTTTTATCCGCACATCAAAGAAAAGTACTATAGCTCGGTTTGGATCCAGATCCATAAAGGTCCGATTCGCTACAAAAGAAGATGGAATCGAGTGAAGTTACCTTAGATCCGGATGGAGTAGAGACGCGGCGACCAGGCGCTGAAGATTTGTGCGCCGGTGAGGAAAGAGGTGATGAAGCTGAGAGCACAAGAGAGGCTGCCTTCCTTCCGCCGATAGTAGGGTGAAGTAGTGCAAGGGAGCAGAGTGGGGAATAATGGACGAGAGGGAGGTGTGGTAGGACCATAGGAGTGTATATGTAGTTCAATAAATTGGTGCCCCTATACCAGGGCCCAGTGTCCAGGGAAGTAGGATGCCTCCGACACATCAATTGATGCTTAGATCTACTTGCATTTATAGTTCAATAAATTGAACACCTGGTTAATCACCTTGCATTTAGTTCAACAATAGTTGTACAAAAGTGACAGATTTCAGTTCGACACATCAATTGATACTTTAATCTACTACGGTGAACTAAGCAACTTGCCAATGAACATGCCAAGAACTAAGGTAAGTACAAAATAGGTGAAATAAGAACAACAAGCACATTTCTTTCCTAAAGATACCAAATCTTCCTTCATCTTCGTTGGAACCCTCGCCATTTCTTCAAGCTGTGGCATCTCTTCCACCTCCTGCAGATCTTCATTGGCCTCCACCTTGAGCTTCCAAATCTTGTTACATAAATCGAGACGCAAAGTCTTCAGATATTTTCCATATGGGGGATCGTATCACTCATAGAACTCGCAATCTAAGTCGAACTAAGAAAAAACAAATTACCATAAGTACATCATTTCAGCTTTTGCATTGCGAAAACTGAATGAACAAGAAAGAAATTGAGTTACATTTGCCCTACAACATCTGTGGTACTGACGTCCTGGGTTTCCATCACTCCACGAAATCCACCGAGGCATCTTCAAGCCGCAGCGACACAAAAGTGGTGGCTGGTATGCATAGGGTGGGTCATGGTATGGGATGGGTGGCCCCCTCCCGTTGTAACTGAAAGGTCCTAAATGGCTAGAGGGGGGGGTGAATAGCCTAATAAAATTTTCTATAACAACACTTAAACAAAGAGGTTAGACAACTAAATGGCGTAATGCGAGTTTTGCGCTAGCACTACAAAGAGGGTTGAAAGCCACCTAACCACAAGTGTAGTGTGCTATACTTTTCTAGTCACTCAAAGATTAATTCTAACAATTAATACTAGAGAGCTTTCAAGAGATAAAAACAACTAGAAAAGTAAACTATCACTACACAAGATATATATCAATGTAAATACAAAGAGTGATAGAGATGGTTATACCGCCGTGGCAAGTGATGAATCAATAAGCACAATGAAAACCTCGGAGAGAAGATGACACAATGATTTTTACCAAGGTTCACTTGCTTGCCGGCAAGCTACATCCTTGTAGCGATTCACCCACTTGGAGGTTCATGCGCTAATTGGCATCACACGCCAAACCCGCAATCGGGTGCCGCACAACCAACACAAGGTGGGGATCCACAAGCTACGAGCAATCCACTAGAGATGCCTTTTGTGAACTCCCACGGGGAAGGCTCAAGAACCCCTCACAATCACCATGATCAGAGCCGGAGACAAACACCACCCTCCGCTCAACGATCCTCGCTGCACCAAGCCGTCTAGGTGTGGCAAACATCAAGAGTAACAAGAGAAATCCACAGCGAAACACAATCACCAAGTGCCTCTAGATGCAATCACACAAGCAATGCACTTGGATCACTCAATCTCACTTCAATTTGCAATACCAAGCAATGAGATGAGTGAGAGGGAGTCTACTAAGCTCAATAGGATGTTAGCAATGTCAAATGTGCAAGAGAGGCAGCCCCAAGCTGGCCAAACTCATATATATAGAGCTCCCTCCAAAAAGAGCGGTTACTCAGATTTTACTGGGCAACTCGCGTAAGCACCGGCCGCGCACACCGGGCGTGCCGCGTCCGGTGGCACAGCGTCCGGTGCACCACAGCCGACCACGTGTCACTTAGATTCAACCACGACCATTCATCTCTAACAGTCTTCTGCTATTCATGTAGCCGTTAAGTCACCACCGGACGCGCCTGTTGAATCACCGGACTCACGAGCCACCGTGTCCGGTGCAAACACAGAGATGATCAAAATGGTGTTTTTCACACCGGATGCGTCCGGTCCACCTGACTGGACTCACCCGCGTCTGGTGCATTTACTGCTTCAACTCCGAGCGCCTACGTCACACGCACCGGACGCGCCAGAGTCGCGACCGGTCGATTCAAGTTAGCTGCGTCCGGTGCGAACTCAGAGAGCTCCCCGTCGCACCGGACGCGTCCGGTCCTCCTGACTGGACTCGCCTAGAGTCCGCTCATCCTAGGGTATAGCACCAGACGCATCCGGTGCCAGGGGGACCAGCGTCCGGTGCCTCCTGTAACACCCTATCTTTTCTCCGAGATCGCCGGTGGCACTGTCGGACTACCCACACTCTATGGGTGGACACTCCGCCAGTGGAGTTCCATCTCCAATCACTTCACCCTTGCTCCCAAGTGCTAAACACAATGTGTATCACCTTTGTGCATGTGTGTTAGCATATTTTCAAACCAATTCCAGGGGTGTTAGCACTCACTAGAATCTAAATGCATATGCAATGAGTTAGAACATCTAGTGGAACTTTGATAACCGTATTTCACAATGAATTTCTCCCCTCTTCATAGTACGGCTATCAATCCTAAACACACTCACACCCTCTATGGTGTCTTGAGTGCCAAAAACAAAATGAGCCTATCAAGTATACCTTTGCCTTGAGCCCTTTTTGTTTTTCTCTTTCTTCTTTTCAATGTTGGAGTGCTTGATCACAATGGCCGATCACTCCAAAGCACTGCCGACCACTTCAAGTGTCAAGCCGACCACTTCAAGTGTCATGCCGACCACTAAGGATCTTTGGCCGAGCACACATAGTGCCTAGCCAACCACATAGGAACCTTGGCCGAGCACTTGAAAGCTTTGGCCGAGCACTCCATTGCCTTTGCCGACCACTTCACTTGGTCTTGGACCTAACCTCTCTTAGCTACACACACTTAGCAATTAGGTTAGTCCAAATAGGTTTCATCAATTAGCCAAAACCAAACTAGGGCTTTCAGTAACCTCCTCCGCTGGAAGCCGGTGTTCTTCTCGTGCCACCGCCCGAGGGTGGTGCTGACCACTGCGAGGAGTTGGAGCTAGATCCAGCCATCGAGCAGTCTGGGTTGAATGTGTTGCACACTGAGTCATGAGGTTGGCCTGGGTCTTTTGTCATCGCTTTATGCGGCTTCCCGCCAACGATATCCTGGAAAACCCTCGCACTCCCTCCAAGATGAGATGCTGTGTCACGGTCGGTTCAGGGTACTATCCACCTATAGAAGAAGGCCTATTTTGGATCTTTTGTGCTTACATAGAGGTGTGCACGTGGACCACAATCAAGAGCAACACATATACAGTCGACCGAGGGACACATTCAATTAACAGTTCAACCAAAATAATAGTTCAACGATTATGCAGTACTCATACATACTAACCGAGAGGCTTCAATACATAGTGGTAGTACATATAAACTTTATTAACATAAAAGTTTCCCAAATTATAAGAGTTAATGTGGGAGGCGTTTGCAGTTGCTAAGGTACTCAATTGGTTGATGCTATCCCGAAACCCAGAGGTAGTGAACCATAGCGAAGATGACAGCATCTCCTTGCACGTCCGCACTGTATCTATGAAGCATGGACACTTCATGTGCAGTCCTGCAAAGCACAAAAATCTCTCCACAAATAGGGTCTTTAACGATTCTTGTCAAATTTTATGGTCCGAGAAGGTGACGAACAGCGGCTTCAACAATCACCATACATAATACAGTGATTCTCAGCTGTTCAACAACTAAGTACATGATTATTTTTTTTGTATCGAATAGGAGACAGTAGCTTCATTACTTCATTACAAAAGATTCATTGCTCAGACTATAAATTTTCTTCATCATTAGAAAAGATAGATGCATTTTAGACCGAGTATATGATTGTACTCGTCCAGAAACATAATTAGTAGACCTAAAGTATTAAACCTATTCCATCTAAACTAGATCCTCTCTTCCAGAGCGAGGATCATGGTCGCCTCGGTCTCTTGGGAGGAGGCTCATCGTCGTCGTCGTCGTCATCCTCCTCCTCCTCCTCCTCATCCTCCTCCTCCTCCTCCTCGTCATCGTCCTCCTCATCCTCCTCCTCCTCGAAGCCCTCGTCGTCGTAGCTCCAGGGAGGACTCCCATTAGAAGAGACAGTGTCGCTGGAGGATTTATCTGATGAGGTCAACATTGGCTCGATTTCAACCTCGTCGGAGGACGAGTCATTGCTGAGAAGGCTCAAGGGTCTATCTGACATAGTTGTAGTCAGATGGAAGAAGGGGATGAACAAGGAAGAGGGCTGGTTTCAGAGAGCAGCGGGCTTGAAGAAGTATGTAGAGCAGCGTGTGAGGCTCTTTGGCTACTCCCAGCGGAAATAATTTTCACAGAACTGTGTTAGTAGTTAGGACATTCAACACTCACGCTGAACTTACTGCCGGTAGACCAAATGGTGTTGTAGGGCCGACGGCCATAATGCGTATCTCAGTCGGCTCGGCGTTCCATATGATGGAGAAATGCAACCGCAGTAGCACCACCGCATCGATGGCTGAACCGTGAGTGCTAGAAGTTTCATCTGCCGGCTTGATTCCTTTCTGGGCCTCGCCATCAATCCAACCGACGGTGCAACTATCGCACTGTCGCTTATGTTTTCTATGATAGTGAAAGTGGCGACGGTGATCGCTCAATCTGTAGTAGTGTAAAACCGTGGTAAAACTGTGGTTCACCCAAAAGAAGTATAAAAGATGGAGAATCAATCAATCAATTGCATGAAATGACCCAATGTCAAGGATTTTGCTCTGATGATAGGAATAATATGGCTTGGCTTATTGAAACGTGGGTAAGGTAATAGTATAGATAAGAAGATATAGTTCCAAACGCCAAAAATTCACTTTCAGAAGCTAATGATTAAATGTTGCTGCCAAAATTATATCACAGGCAGGTTTCACTGTCTAATGTTACGGGCACATGGAAATCTTAAGATCAACTTAGCTCCTTACGGCATAGAAATCACCACCTCATAGTCACAGAACAAACTGAAGAAAAAGAAGGAGCTGTTAATTTTTTAGTGCAACAGCAATAGGTAATAGTAACCGGAGGAAGAATGCGAGTGGTCTGTAGTGCTCAGCAAGCTTTTCACAGTGATGAGCACCCTCCCCTTTGCAGCTACGCACCTGTTATAAAATTGGAATCAGTTTAGCCATACCTATGATATTCAATATACCGTGTGAAGCAATGCCATGTTGAATTTGCTGTTGGTAAACGAAAATATGCTGGAGCCGTCTCAATCTGGAAATTGTAAATGTTCAATACCAACTTATGGAATGTAACTGCGCACAACTATTTGGTAATGTCATACCTTGATTTTAGGTCTTTCATCAGCTGCCTCCTCAGTGCCGTCAACACTTTCTTTAGTAGGGGAGCTGTCATCGAACCAAACAATCAAGATTCAATAAGTACTGTACAGGCAAGAGGAAAATAAGGAAATAGATCGAAACATGGAGACAAGCCCATATTATTTGTAAATTGAGATTCATGGATTCCCTTGCACGGCAAGCATGCATCGTATACAGTGCACCGCAACTGGTACCTCTAGATTCCTAGTTTTAGACATCTCCCTTGAAGTCTATTGAACCATCACTGACATTCTGCATGAACACAACACAAGACTGAGTAACACAACAGCTGATATCAAATCTAAGGAACTGTAATGCAAGCAAAGGCATGGGTGCTAAAAACACATTTAACGAATAAGGTGTAGACGATATCAGGAGGCATGGATGAATTATATTTATTTTAGAAAAACAGAATCAATAGGCATAGTAGGCTGTAATTAAATCAGATCCGAATTAAAAACGGAATCAGCAGGCACAATAGGGTGTAATTAGATCAAATCTGCATACAAATGGATTATGCTAGGGTTTGGCCGCACGCTGGGGCACCACTGACAGGGAAGAGAAGGGGTGGGCGTACCTGTTGGGTGCTGCCGGAGCCGTGGCCGGTGCTGAGGCGGGGGCCGGTGAAAGATCTAGGCCGTTGTTTGGGTTTGGGTAATTAATAATAACACTTGTGGACTAACATTTCTATTTATAAGTGTGTGAAGGAAAGTTGGTTTAGTTCACAAGATGAGATGGGTATTGACATTGATTTGATTGTTTGCATGTTGGAATGCTCAAATCAAATATAGCAAGCAATTGAAGACCGAAGCAAGGTTTGGCTACGATGGACCGTGTGCAACGCGATGGTGAAGGGCAAGCTAGTGGGCTTAGCGCCGATGGACCGAGGCGATGGTGAAGGGCAAGCTAGTGGGCTTGGCGCTGAAGGACCAAGGCAACGGTGAAGAGCAAGTGAGGCTAAGGTCAATGGACTTGAAGTCTATGTGATGGTTTGAGTGATCTACATCATCTATAAAGATCAAGCCAAAGATACATTGATCATATCAAGTGGCTTGGTGAATATGTCGGACATGTTCCTTGCGGGCATCAAATTTGTGAATTTTGGATTTGCACAAGGCAAAGGTATGAAACATAGGTTGTTTCATTTCATCGGCCATGAGGTGCTTTAGAGAAGATTTAAATGGCTGGGTTTAGGATAGATAGCCGTACTATTAAGATGGGCAAATGTGCTTTGCATTACGATTATCTAGTGCCACTTGTGAGCTCTGACGTTGAGATACGTTTAGTGGTGAGTGGCGGAAAAGTTTAAGCCTTTGTGAAAAGTTTGTTAAAAGTTAACCGGTGGCGAAGTTGAAATGATATTGTTGTGTGAGATCATCTCTTGGTGTCGGCCATCTTTGAAAAAGGTTTTTGAGAGCGCTTGGTACTAACATTGGTATGTTTTGGAATCCTCCATTGGTGTGGAGTGATCTTCCAAAACAAAGGAGGTGATGCGCTTGGTGTTGGGAGGTTTTAGGGTGGTCGCGGACTGTTCGCACCCTGGGGGCGGACACGCCACCGGCTATTCCAGAGAAACCAGACAGATTGTTTTTCAATCTGTTCTTGGCTGTTACGTGAACGGCGGACAATCTGCCTGTCATTTTCTCCGGCAAGTAGAGGTGCTGGACACTCTGTCCAGGCAGTTGAGGTTCAATGGCGGACAGTCCACGCCATAGGGGCGGACAGTCCGCGGCTCAGGTTTTTGAACCTAACAGCTAGTTACTGACTACGGCGGACAGTCCGGGCCTTGTTCGGCGGATTGTTTGGGAATGTCAAATCAACACAGTAACGGCTAGTTTTTGGGTGCCTCTCTATATATAGTGGGGTGAACAGCATACTCTTTGGGAGAGCACCTCTCTAGCACCTCCTCTCATACTCCTTGCTTAAGGGCAACATTTGGAGAGTGAGTGTGCTCCACTAGCACGGATCTTTGTGTGAGAGATTGCTTGTGGCACTAGGTGATCATCGTGCGGGTGTGGTTGCTTGTTACTCTTGGAGCTTGCTGGTTCCTAGATGGCTTGGTGATTGTGTCTCCGTGAAGCATGCAAGAAGATTGTGTGGTGCTCCGGAGTTGGCTTTGTGAGGGGCTATTGAGCCATCCCCGTCGGAGGAAGGCAGAGTGCATCTCTAGTAAAATCGAGGCTTGTGTGGGTGTCTAGTTGATTTGGCCAGCTCAAAGCTTAGTGCTCACTACCTAGTGAGGTAGTCCGAAGCTTGCGGGCTTGGAACTAACAAGAGGAGCGGCAATCCTCGAACTCGCCTCAACGTGGACTAAGTGACCGCCAAGTCACCGAACCACGGAAAAACATTGCATGTCATCCTCTACATTGTGGTTTACTTATCTCAACACAAGTTTACATCATTGTAATATATCGTGCTTGTGTTGTTGAGCTTGTGCCTAGTGTTTACTGCTTTATCACTAGTATGTGTAGGAGCTCCGGTGCGCTTACTCATGTACTAGTTGCCTAGATTGTTTGATCTTGCCAACTAGAATTGTTTAGGAGAGTTCTCACTAGCTCGGTACCCTTAGTTGCTTTCTAGCTCAATCTTTTATAAGGGTGCTACCAAATTTAGATAGAGGGGTGTAGTCGAGGCTAGACCGTTATTTCACTTCCGCATTTAAATTGGCTAGCTCTTGCGATTAATTTTTAGAAATGACTATTCACCCCTCTCTAGTCGACCATCTCGATCCTACAAGTGGTATAAGAACCAGGTTTCTCATTTGAGTGGACTTAACCGTCCCGAGAGTAAAAGGATGGCAACTAGCGGGCTAGGCGTTGAGTGTGACACATTTTCGATGGCACTCACTTTGCACAGTGGAAACACCATATGCTTGATCATTTCCGTACAAAGGGATCCAAGTTTTGGTGGATTATTATTGTTGGCCTTACTCATGTCTTGGATCATAGAAATCTAACCCAAGTGCAAAGAGTTTGATTCGAACTCAATGCACATGCTTATTGCTATCTAATGGATGCTTTGAGTTTTGAGGTATTTAATAAAGTGAACACAAAAGGAAGTGCTCATGATATGTGGGAGTCAATTAAACACCTCTATGGTGACTCCTCCACATGGGATGATGGTAAATTCAAGAACGAGGATGATCACAAAGAGGATGTGCATGAGGATGTTGAGCACATCCACAACACGGTGGTTGTGGAGGATTGCTCCACCTCATGGTCAAGTGATGATTATGAAAGATCAACCACGAGCTCACTTGATAACAATGATGATTGTTCATGTTCTATGGCCAATGATGATTCTACAAGCCCATCTACATCGCCTCATTGTCACATGTCTCATTACAACATGAAGGTAACAAATGATAGTAATGTAGTTGACCATGCTTACACATATGATGAGCTTGTAGATCTTGTTAAGGGCATGTCACTTTATTTGGAAAAAGTAGAAACTAAGATGACAAATATGGAACATGAAAATCTCATTCTAAAGAACTCATGTGATCATTCCGAGCGATTACTTAACACGCTTATAGGATTACATGAGGAATTAAAATTGACTCATGAGGATCCTTGCCTAACTCATGAGAAGCTTAAAGAAGACCATGAGTTTCTCACTAAGGTCATTTCCAAAGAAGAAATTAAAAATGATGAAAGTTCATCATGTGATTTGGATGGTCAATTGCAATATGTGGCTAACTCTTGTGATGTAGGCAAGAAGCATGTATCCACCTCTTGTGATGATTTATTAGAAATACATTGTTCTTCATATTTGGACACTTGTTCTTCTTCTGTGTATCATGAGACTAACCATGTAGAAGAAAACAATGGGCCAAATAATGAAGTGAAGAACTTGAGCGACAAGGTGGATAAGCTTGGATCATCAAAAGTCACACATGCACAAATATTGAGAAGCCACAAGAAATTTGGTAACATGAATGGCATTGGCTACAATAACTCCAATATCAAAGGCAAAAGATGGGGCAAGAAGAATTATGAGAAATAGATGAGAAGACTAGAAGATGAAAAGCTTTCTCATTACATGTGTTTCAAGTGCCACAAGATGGGTCACTTAGTCATGAGTTGTCCCAACAAGAAAGAAAAGAAGCCACAAGACTCAAGTGGAGATGAGTCAATGATTTCCCAAATGAAAGCAAATGTCAACCATAGGGTTGATAACAAGTTGGGAAAAAAGAAAGTAAGAAGAGGAGGAAGAAGAAGAAGTCTAATCAAAGATTTCTCCTCCAATGAGTACTATCAATGCCATAACAAATGATACTTTGTAAAAGGTAGTCCCAAAGGTAACAATCCTAAGACAAGTCTAATTCATGAAAGTTACTTGCTTAGGAAGGTTGGCAATGGTACCATGAAGGCTACAATTGCTAATCATTCCCTTGTGCATGAAAAGGCCATTTGGGTGCCCAAGCATGTAGTGACTAACATGAGAGGACCCAACACCGATTGGGTACCATCAACCAATTGAATGATTAGTAGGTACCATGGTGGCATTGGAAACTTGGTCTATTAATTTCTTATTTTTCCATCAACATAAAGGCACGTTTGAATTGACATATTTCATCTATTGAGCCAATGCTATCCTATATGGTGATATACATGAGCAAGCTATTCTAGTGATTAATCATAACAATATGCAACAAGTTTAACTTTGACAAGATAACCGCTCAAGAGCATGTGAAGAAGCTTGAAGAAGGTTTAAACCGAACTTGATGCATTTAGTGGGCGATATTTGTGATTGGAAGCTCATGAAGGTGCTCTAGTTCAAGCAAATGTGATAAAATTCAAATATATTATTGCTTGTTGAGTTGGCCAAAATTGAAAGCATCTAGGCCATGAAGATGGATGATCCAAGGATTTTATCATGGATATATCATACTTATTGATCTTCACTCGGAATTTATATGTATTGGATCATCACTTCACTTCAACCGGTGGTATGAAAAATTTATTGTGCATTTTCATCTCATACCTTACTAGCAGGATTTTAGGTGCATATTGCTTATTTTAGGTTCATATCCTTGTTTTTTTTTGACACAAAAACTGTGGGGGAGATCCCCACAGTGCCTTTTTGATTTCATTTATAAAAGAGGGAGTACAGATACAGGTACATACTTACAAAGCTTAACTAAAGGCATCTAGCCAAGCACAAAAGGATGACCTAAGATCATCTTTGAATCTTATAGATTGTATTAAACATTGACTCTTGAAGTTCGACCACCAAAGTGCTAATGTTGGGTCACGTCTTGCAAACACTTTATCATTTCGGACTTTCCAGAGCTCCCATGCTGCTATGAGCGTGGCTTCAGTGAAGAATGGTAACTGGTGGGCAGATCTTGCTTGAATGAATCTGTCCAAGGGATTCAGAGAGAGGTTCATATCCTTGTTCATGCGTGTTTTATCTTTTTGTCAAAATATTGCCCATTTGTTGGTTGATTGATTGATCAAATTGGCAATGTTGAGATTTTGTTCATAAGCAATGCCATCACAGGTATGAAAACGAGAAAATCAAGAGATTGATTTGGAATTCATATCAAAATCAATTGTGGAAACATATTTGGTCAGTTAGAAAACATGCAAAGTTCATTTGGAATTTATTGGAATCAAACAACTCAAAGGACAGCAAGCAGTCAGTGCAAATTCGTCAACGTTGGACGATCCGCCTAAAATGCTCGGACTGTCCGCAGGTAGAATTTGTGTCAGTTTCCAACATCTGTGCAGAACAGCTGAGGGTCAGGAAAATGAATGACGGACTGTCCGCCACCCACCCGCGGACTATCCGCGAGTCGGGTTTTCACCCAGGACAGGGCCGCACCGAGGGAAGCAGTCCTCATACCCCTTCATGGAAAAACAGAGCAGCTCCTTCTCTCACCTGTGCGTTCCTAGAAAGAAGGGAAGGGGACCAAGGGATTGGAGGCATCTTCGGACACTCCGAGAAGTTCCCCGGACACTCCGCGAACTCCTCCACCATGTCCTCCTGGTATTTTGAAGTTTTCCTCTCAGATTTGGTTGGATTTCAAGTTTGAATGGCATTTAGGGTTGATTCTTGATCTACTTTTTGAGTCATGGATTCAAAAAACTAATTGGGGGTAGTTGTTGCTAGTAATGAGGTGAAGCAATGTCTGATATTTGGTTGCAAATCACTGGTTAAATCATGAGATATATGGATGGGAAGGATGAACTTGCACTATTCCTGTTCGTGCGCAAACAGTACTCGTGGACTGTCCGCACCCCCTACGGCAGATTGTCCGCGAATACTGTCTGTGCACAGCAGCTGCAGTCTTGGATGTTTAGTTCCTGACAAATATTATTGGTGATTGTGGTAGCATTACCAGCAATTGTTCTATCATGCAGTACACATACTCAATGACATTGTTTGATGCACTCACAGCAAATTGTGCCATGGAAATCATTGTTTCATTATATCAGCATATGATTATTGATTCTCATGCTCATATCTTGCAACAAATTGTGATTGCTTGATCCAGAAATGACAGTCACATCTATGACAGTGATTCTTGAATATTCATGCATGTCACTTATACATTGCTATATACATTTGTAAATTGACTGTGGAAAACGATTGGCTAAAAATATGTTCACCAAGAAAAAGAAAGGAAGCACATCAAAGAAGAGAAGAACTGGTGATGAAGATCAGGATTGGAATCCAAATCTAGATGAGGGTGTGGATGAGGAAGATGAAGGTGATGATGAAGAAATGGATATTTCTAGCTACATGGGAATTGGAAGGAAATGGGATTTTAACATCTATGCATTGGCAAGAAGCCCAAATCAATATACGTTGGAAAATGATGCTACTCTGTCATACTTTTACACTAAGGTACAAGAAGATGCCTACTTTGGATACATTCAGCATGGCACAGTTCATAAGCGCCAGTATATCAGTATGGGATTCTTGATGGACAAAGATGTAGCTATTGGATTGCTTGCAAGCTTACATGCCATTGGTCTATATGACTTTCTTGAGCACAAATGCAACTAGAATGACTTGATTGTCAGGCAGTTTTATGCAACCATGGAAATTAGGACTGACATAAGTGAGATTGAATGGATGACAGGAAAAAGAAGATACACTGCTACCTTTGATGAGTTTGCTGAAGCTAATAAGATAAACAGTGGCCTCTTGACAAACTCTATTGATCTTGATGAAGAAGATGCATTGCCTATGGAATAGTGGAGTCAATTCTATGAGCCTGTGCAAGAGGATCCAACTAATCCATACAAACTTGGACAACCAATGGGATTAAGGCATTATCCTGCAATAATCAACAAGATTGCAAGAGTGACTTTCTTGCCAAAAGCAGGAGATAGAGGTGTCATCAGGGACAAGTTCTGGAATGTCATTCATCACATCATGTACAGGCAAAAGTTTGATGTGGTCAAACTCATAATGAATCAACTGGCAGTCTTGAAGCATGACATGACTACAAACCTCTACTTTGCTCCTTATATTATGTCTCTCATTCTTCAGAAAACACGATTTATGGGGGAGTGTCAAGTCAAACATGATCACTTTGGGCCATTTTTTAATAATCATAAGTTTTATGAAAGACCACTAACTCCCTTTCCTCCAGTTGAGGAAGCTCAAGAGGATCAAGCTGCAGGTCATGATGAGCACATGGATGATGATGAGGATCCAACTCAACGACAAATGGAGCCAGAGCCTCAGGAACATGGATGGGTACCTCCTTCAGGTTACTTTGATCCTTACTTTCAGAGCATGCAGAACAGATGGAACTCATCTTTTACTCAATTTGGTGAGAGTGTTCAGCAGCAGATGCAGCAAGGATTTCACTCCATGGGGCAGCGGTGGCAAGGGCACATGGACACTAGTTTCCAATAGTTTGGACAACATCTTCCCTCCACCATGTACCAGCCCATCATGACTAGTCTTCAGAATGTCCAGCTGGGGCTGCATAGTGATATTGATGCTCTCAATGCACAGCTTGGTACCTTGTCTACATAGGAGCAGTATTAGCAGATTCGGGACAGGCAGGATCACATTAAGCAACATGTTTACTTGTTGAACACTAACTTCAATGCTTTTAGTGATCACTTCAACATGATCTATCCAAGGCCTGTTCCACCTCCAGCTCAGTTTCCCTATATGCCTTACTATCCACCTCAGTTCCATCCTCCACAGTATTACCCTCCTGGTGATGATAATGATGCATGAGACTATCTTTTTGGGTAATCTAATGACAAAGGAGGAGAAATGGTGAAGGGTAAAGAAAATTGAAGATCTTTGGATGGAGGCTTGCTTATGGACCTTGCATGATTTTCATTTATGTGTTGAACAATGCATTGGTGTGCTTGCATCTAGTTGTAATAACTTTAAAATTCGTACTTTGTTAGCTTGTGTTTGCTAGAACTTGAACTTGTGATGTTATGGTGTAATGTGCATGGTACTTCAAGTTTAAATATTATGTTGCACTAATACTCTTGTGAAGTGGTTCTAGCATATTTGTGGTATTCTTAGGATATTATTCATGATTATGGCTTCCAAAGGTAATATCATATATATCTTGTGCTCCTCGGTTACCACTATGTAGGGAAACTCTGTCAAAATTTTCATACTTATGCATATGTGAATGAATTGAACCCAAATATTTATGCACATATGTAGGGGGAGCTTTCACTACATATTTGAGTTTTGGAGCATTTATCCATCCTAACTCTTGTGTTTCATGCCATGGATAAATGGTGCAAAACTTATGTTCAAGCTCACAAAATACATTGTATGGAGTTGTCTTGAAATTTCAATTATTCTTAACTCCTTATTTAGGTTGTCATCAATTACCAAAAAGGGGATATTGAAAGATCTAGGCCCTTGTTTGGGTTTTGGTAATTAATGACAACACTTGTGGACTAACCTTTCTATTTAAAAGTGTGTGAAGGATAGTTGGTTTAGTTCACAAGATGAGATGGGTATTGACATTGATTTGATTGTTTGAATGTTGGAATGCTCAAATCAAACAGAGCAAGCAAGTGAATACCGAAGCAAGGCTTGGATACGATGGACCGTGTGCAACGCGATGGTGAAGGGCAAGCTAGTGGGCTTGGCGCCGATGGACCGAGGCGATGGCGAAGGGCAAGCTAGTGGGCTTGGTGCCGAAGGACCAAGGAAATCAGCTTCCAAGTAGCTCAAACAGTGGACTCAAGATTGAAAACGATGCTGATTTCCCCTTCTCGAAATTTCACCAAGTCCCTGATCGGCAACAGTGAGTTGACATGTTTGCGACATTTTCTATTCCAAATTCATATGTCAGCTCAATTGGATTCCTTAATATGAGTTGAAGTACCCTTTGTGAGGGAAATGACAAAACAAGTCTCATCGCTTTTGGAGAGCGTTTGGACCTTCAAAATCAGTTCCCAAAGCTGCTAGTTTCACTAAACTTCGTGGACTTAACTGAATATTGTGAGTTCCGATTTCAGTTTCAAGTGCCAATATTTGGAGCTTTATATCTTGCAAACCAGTTTGATTTTGACCAAGCTCCTTTAAGCGATGTTGTAGTACTCATGTAGCTCTACAACACGATGCAATTGATTTAGTTTTTCATCGCTCGGTTTGGGAGATAAGGATGGACGAATATGTGGGTTTTAGTCAGTTTCCCGGCTGCCTCAATCGATAGGGAGCTGACTGCGCGCAGGAAGCCGTAGTCCGTGTGGCTGGCCTCACTTTCGCATGCTGGCCACGTCGCTCCTCCGATTGGAGAAAACCGAGCCCGAGCACTCGCCCCTCTATCGCTCTCCCATTCTTTCTCAGTCCCTCTCGCTCGCTCTGGCTGCTCCAGAGCGCGCGTCCGCCATTGACGGCCGGGAGCAGAGCTTCGAGCTGCTGCCATCTCCCATCGCTCTCCGGCCTAGCCTAGCCCGCCTCCAGCTCCGCCTTGCCTTCCCCTCCTCGCGTGGCGCCTCCCCGCACTTTCCTCCCGTCAGCCGAGGTGCCAGAAAGTGCCGCCGCCGGAGCAGCTTCCGTCGTCGTCGTCTGCGGCCGTGGCCTCGCCACCATAGGCCGTCACGGGCGGAGTCGCGCCCCTCCTCCGGTGCACATGGGCCCCCTAGTGCTCCGCCCTCGCCGTACACTGTCGACGGTCCGCCGCCGTGGCCAAAATCGACTGCCCCTCTGCCCGTGCCCGTCCGTGCTCTGCTCGAAGGAAGAAGAGAAGGAGAAAAATGAATTAGAAACTCTTAACAGGGTTCCTGATGCTTAATCACCGAGAGAAAGGTTTTGCAGATCTGGACTTAGATGATTAGTGGGAAGTTTAGGGTTCCTGATGTAAATATGTCTTTCCATTTCTTTTTCTGTTTATGCATATAATCAGCTGAACTTTGAAAATACATAGTAAATTGTAGAAAAATCGTAAAATAGAAAATAAAGATGTTTTGGAATCCTTGTGAGTAGATCTTTGTAGTGAATGTATAATATCATATGTTTTAGTAGAAAGGTTTTGCTGTAGATATTTATCTTTGTGTTCTAGTGTTTTCTAGAGATAAATTCATATATGTAGTTATGTTGCTCCGTTTGCTGTAAATTTTTTATGGTAGTCTATACATGATTCTCTTGTGCTATGATAAAAAAATTTAGATTTATTGGTGCATGTATGACTGAGTTATTGATTTAACTTGTTTAATGCTTGATATATGATTTATAAATATTAGAAGTGTGTAAAAATAGAAAATATGGTTCCCCTACCTTTATATGATGATGTTATGTCCTGTGGAATCTTAATATGGCCATATGTTTACATAAAATATTGAGTTTTAGATTTATCTTGCTCTCACATGCTTTATTGCCATATAAAGTTGTTTTTATTATAGTAATTAAATTCCTAAACCTGAGCATATAATCTTTTTACAGTAGTTATGTTTGGTCATCATCTATCATCCATAAAAATCTCAGCTCCAAATGAGATGTTTGCCACATCACCTATAATTAATATATATGTTTTATTATATAATTGCATAATGAAAGTTGCTAGTAGATGCATATAATTAAGTAATGTGATGCTCCTTTGTTTACATTAACTTGAGTGGAATGTGACTGAGCTATGTTGATGTTTATTTGATCTTTGAGTGACAATATGTGTATGCTCTCTTATTAACAAAATAAGGAATGCATATGTTGTCTATATAATAAATTCCTATGTAGGTTGCTTGATTAGGTTAACATGTGACTTAGGTTTGATGGTTAGCTCTTCTAGCATGTTTAGAGTGTACTCTTATTACTGATTAGTGGTACTTGGTGCAAGATCCTATCCTTGTTGTAGTTGCTCATACATGTTGTTTCCCCATGTTGCTCATGCAAGCTTTTAGTAGTTGCCTTAACTCTTGTTTGAGTACGAGTGATTCTTGTTTACTCTTTTAGCTTGTGATCAAGTTCAATATTTCTAAGTTTTGTGGGAGTGAGTAGGAGCTGCATGTATGGCTTGGATGTGCTTGGTTATTAACAAAGTAATTGATAGATATATATCTATGTGTGCTGAAATGGCTGCTAGAGTAGTTTTTGTTGTGGCAATATTTTCGTGATGCAAATGATGTTTTCTATGAATGTGTTCAATACAAAAGTTTTAGGTGACTCCCTCATATTTCTTGTAATAAAATTTCTTGATTTTAGGACAACATGTTTGAGAGTTATAGATTTTACAAGTTCCCTGTCAGGTTTTGCATATGCTCTATTCAGATCTGAAAGATTGTGTTATTTGACTTAGCTAAGCTTTGAATCACCTCTTGATGATAATAAAAGAGTTGTATTTCTTTTCTTTATCTTTCCAGAATATTAAAAAACTTATCTTTTGGTGATTTATATCTTCAGATATGGCTGTCTAAAGTTTAATGTCAGAATCTGTCCAAGTCTAGACAGATATGCTTTCCGGTGTTGTTTGGTCTTGTTAACTATTGAATCATGCTGAGGTGATAATTATAAAAGTATAGCTAACTTAATAATCTTTCTACAAAGTTAAGAATCATGGTTGTTGGATGTCTAGAACTCCAGATATGTATCTCTGAAGATCATGTTAGTTTTCTGTCCTCGCTTATACAGATCTGCTTCTTGGTATGTTTTGACGTTGTTAGCTGTTTAATCAGCTTTTGGTGATAATAATAAAGTTGTATACAATTTCTTAATATTTCCATAAAGTCTAGGGTTACCTTTGTTGGATAATTATAACTCTAGTTATGGTTAAAACAAGTGACTACTATGCTGCTGTCCAGAATCTGTGTTTGTACCTAAAATTGATTGCTTTCACTTTGCATTGCTTTGTGTGTTGTTAAGTGTGGCTCATGCCTTTTATGGTGTTAAATTAAATTACCTGAGATCTTTATAACTTGTGACAAATGATTTTGCTTTGGAATAACTTAACTTAAGTTGTCTTGTTAGTGTAGTGCTTAGCGCTACCTTCCTTGCTATCCTAGCATGATATGTTGTGTGATGTTTAGTTAAGCAACTCGAGGTGCTTATGTAGGTTGGTGTAACTTTGTTCTTGTCCTAAATGCTTTTATATGATGCATCTCATGTTACCATTCTTCGCATTCATGCACTTGCATTGTTGCATCTCATCTAGGTATGCTAGGTGTACTGCGCGTGGACGCGAAGCACGTGACGTTGGAGCCGAATCCGAAGACGGTGTTTGGTGGACGGATCCTGAAGATGGAAGGACCACTGGAGTACATGCCGGAGTGGAGATGTTTACCCAAGTCTGTGCAAGCTAACAAAACACTGACCTAGTATTGGATCCCAGGCAAGCCCCGGAGCATTCCAAGCCTCCTACCCTCTCTTTTAAAATGCACTTGAGTATAATCTTGTTTTGTGCATTAGGTTGATAGGAGTTGGATGAAACTGTTGCTGCACAACTTGACCTACCTTGTCCACAAAATATAAATACATGTACCCTTACTAGTATGAGTAGGTCGTTCTATACTTAGCCATGCTTAGACTGGTAGAAGTCAGATGATTACTGTCACCTGCAAGATAGGTGGCTAATCTGACACGGTTGGCTATATTTGTTATCATGGAAAATAACCATGTGATGATGAATAAATCGAGACCGGATGGGATCTAGTGATTGAGAGGCAACAGGACATGGAGGTCTTGTGTGCATGTTTCATCCCGCCTGAGTCGATTAAGGACCGCACCGTTGTTGGACCTTGCTCGAGATTGAAGGCTCCTTTCACATAGCTGGTTGGATAAGTCGTTCCGACTGCGAAGCTGAGTAGCTCAAATCGGGCTGGGAAGTTGAGATGATGGCGCGCACGCTGGAGGGGAGGATGTATGTGCGGGGAACCTGGAAGGACCTTGGGCAGACCGTTGTCTGAACATCCCGGCTCCCGGTTGTTTCCTTGAGTGTGAAGCTCAGCTTAAACCCACGGTATCCCGAATTGTACCAAAGGTGACCTAAGGCTACTGTTGCGCTAGTCTGCCTGGGTTT
Organism: Miscanthus floridulus; assembly: GCF_019320115.1. Taxonomy (NCBI): domain Eukaryota; kingdom Viridiplantae; phylum Streptophyta; class Magnoliopsida; order Poales; family Poaceae; genus Miscanthus; species Miscanthus floridulus. The sequence continues at coordinate 11,037,499 of NC_089588.1, read as the reverse complement.
GTGTTATGGATTTCTGCCTAGCTGGTTGTAATCGATTCGAATCACCGTCTCTCCCGGATAGTGAGAAACTTGGTCACTGTCCAGCATTCGTAGTAACACTTGATGGAATATGATGATTATGTTGATTATATGCTAAAATGGATATGGTTACTATTGTGATGCACATTAATCAAGTGATTGCTATAGAACAGGTGCAAACTTAGTCTTAAATAGCTTCATTGAACTTGATGCTAAAATATTGACTAAAATGTTAAAAGTAAGGAATTATGCTAGTAATGCTCTTTTGTAAAGTTACGCTATCCAACCAGCTCCACCAAATAAGCCTTGCATATCCTTGAGAGTCCTTTTATTTTCTCTCCTGTCGGGTAAGTCTAGCTGAGTATAGTCTAGTACTTAGGGTTTTATCCCGCCCTGTTGCAGGTGAAGGTCTCGTCCTGTTAAAGGTGTGGCTAAGTGCCGGTGTGCTCGGTGACTCCGTATTTATTTCTCATCTATATGCTTTTGTTGGAGGATGTTATCTAAGTTAGAAATTTATATTTGGAACTTATGTTATTGTAATCATTTCAAAGCTATGTTGTTTCCTCTAATCAGATTTGAACTCAGTAATGTATTATTATTTGTGAACTCAATTGTAATATTATTTCCGCTGCAAACTCCGGTATATGATGTGTATTTGCTTAATTGTGCGATCTTGGTTGTGATGTTGATTTACCGAGGTCCTTCGCGACACTTTGCGGACTACCGGGTTTATATAAGTGAAAGTATGTGTATGCCAACGTCTTAAGCTGGGGTAGCCGTACTTGATCTTGTATAAATTGGGTGGTTCTGTCATAGGGCTATTGAGCTCATCCCCGCCGGAGGAAGGCATAGTGCATCTCTAGTAAAATCGAGGCTTGTGTGGGTGTCTAGTTGATTTGGCCGGCTCAAAGCTTAGTGCTCACGTGGAGCCTACCTAGTGAGGTAGTCCGAAGCTTGCGGGCTTGGAACTAACAAGAGGAGCGACAATCCTAGAACTCGCCTCAATGTGGACTAAGTGACCGGCAAGTCGCCAAACCACGGAAAAACATCGCGTGTCATCCTCTACATTGTGGTTTGCTTATCTCAACACAAGTTTACTTCATTGCAATATATCGTGCTTGTGTTGTTGAGTTTGTGCCTAGTGTTTACCACTTTATCACTTGTATGTGTAGGAGCTCTGGTGCGCTTACTCTTGTACTAGTTGCTTAGATTGTTTGATCTTGCCAATTAGAATTGTTTAGGAGAGCTCTCACTTGCTCGGTACCCTTAGTTGCTTTCTAGCTCAATCTTTTATAAGGGTGCTAGCAAATTTGGATAGAGGGGTGTAGTCGAGGATAGACCATTATTTCACTTACGAATTTAAATTGGCTAGCTCTTGCGATTAATTTTTAGAAATGACTATTCACCCTCCTCTTGTCGGCCATCTTGATCCTACAGCCGGGCCCAAGCTAGTGCCAGCCGCGTTGGAGGGGGGCGACCGCGGTTGCGTCGGCGGAGCTGAAGTAGGGGCCGGGGCCGGGTCCGCGACACCCGTGTTGGGACGCCATGTAGACGGCGCATGCGAGGGGGAGGCCGCGGCGCTACTGTGTGGGCACGGCGCCCTACGGCAGGAGAGCGCCGGCGCGTGAGGAGTGCGGAGAGGATAGGGTCGAGGGCAGGAAGCAGCAGCGGGCGGTGGCTGGATGTGGGCGTGTGCGGCATCGGATGGGTAGGCCTGGGATCGAACGGCCGAGGAAGCTTCACTGTAGGTCCACAAGGATATGAGAGAGGGCAACGAGGAAACACTATTGATGTACAGGGATATGAGAAAGGCACTAGTAGAGAAACGACTTTTGATCCATTTCGAAATTTGGCTTTAGTCCTGGTATTTTTTGCGCCCGAGACTAGAGAAACCTTTAGTCCCGGTTGGTAGCTCCAACCGGGACTAAAGGTCCCTGCCCAATGGCTACTGCAGCTGGCTTTTACTCAGGGGACCTTTAGTCCCGGTTGAAGCTACCAACCGGGATTAAAGGTTCTCTAACCTTTAGTCCCGGTTGGTAACACCAACCGAGACTAAAGGGTGACCTTTTAGTCCCGGTTGGTGTCACCAACCGGGGCTAAAGGTCTTCTAGCCGGGACTAAAGGTCCTCCACGGATGAATTCAAAAGGAGAGCGTTCAGGACTTTGTCACATGTGTTGTGCAGTTGAGTTGGTAATGATGGTACGCGCGAGGCAAGAGGTCCTGGCTTCGAATCTCACTCACCACAAGAGAGGTCTCCGGAGATTTAGCTTATTTTTTTAGTCTTAAGATGGGCTTTAGTCTCGGTTGGTGACACTCGGGACTAAAGACTGGAACCTTTAGTCCCGGATCCGCAGTCCCGGTTGGGAAACCGGGACTAAAGCCCCTTCCCAACCGGGACTAAAGCCTGTTTTTCTACCAGTGAGGGCAGCGGGGAGACACTATTTACCTACATTGGATGTGCACAAAAAGGCTTTATATTGACTAGTAGGTGCCCCGTACTTCGCACGGGGAAGCAAGCCAGAAATATAGTATATTATATGATTGTATATGGAAGCAAAAGATTACTAAAATTAGATACCACGATGTTAGAAGTGGATATTGAGACTCATGTTGCTACTGCGTAAAAAGATCCTAATGTTTGGCAGAGTTGTTGAGTTGGTACTGAGGCTTTTCATGGCTATGTGGTCCAGCGGACTGAGTATGATCGTGACACATTCGTTAGAAACTGCAAAACAATGGAAGTGAAGCAACACAATAAGGTTTTCAAGTTTAGAACACAAATGGTAGAACACGTTCATTCCTTTTTCTGTTAAAACTGAAGGTTTAGTTTTGGTTAGGCAGGTTGCCTAAGCAACTGGTTTTTACGAAAGAGGAAAAAAGAAGCCTAAAATTGCCGGCGAACAGCAATACTCTAGGTGCATTACGTGCAGACCTGCAGTCTAGATGGAAGGTAAATGACAGGATGTCACAAAACATTGTACGTAACAATCTTTGTTTGTGTACATGAGCTCAGCTTTGTAGCGTTTATACCATCAGGAGAACCCTTGTCCCACTACTGTCCCTGAGTATGGCCCCAGACAATGTAATTGGAATGTCAAATGACCATGGTTACTAAACCTAGTATTCTAATCAGTAACCTTTTGCAGCTGAAAGCAATTTACCTCAAATCTGAATACTGGCAGGATTCATGATAAAAGCAAAATCTTGATAAAGCACTGTTCCAAAAGGGCAGCACAATATTAGAGACATTTGATTATCAGCAGAACCGAAGATATATCTTGCATAGAAGGCAGCACCATTTATCCCTCCGAGTTGGTGGAAAACCATCAAGGCAACACCCAGCTGTGCATATAAGATTAGTAGTTATATACCTGCCAAATATTCTGAAAACTTCCATATGATGAAATGACAAATTCAATGACCAATTTACCAATTGGTTAATTCAATTTAGCAAAAGAAATTTGTTTGGATTAACGACTAATGTATTTTATTCGTGAAATACCAGTGGAAAGGCAGCTAAAACCATGGTTCACCCAAAAGAAGTATAAAAGATGGAGAATCAATCAATCAATTGCATGAAATGACCCAATGTCAAGGATTTTGCTCCGATGATAGGAATAATATGGCTTGGCTTACTGAAACGTGGGTAGGTAATAGTATATATAAGAAGATATAGTTCCAAACGCCAGAAATTCACTTTCAGAAGCTAATGATTAAATGTTGCTGCCAAAATTATATCACAGGCAGGTTTCACTATCTAATGTTACGGGCACATGGAAATCTTAAGATCAACTTAGCTCCATACGGCATAGAAATCACCACCTCATAGTCACAGAACAAACTGAAGAAAAAGAAGGAGCTGGTAATTTTTTTAGTGCAGCAGCAATAGGTAATTGTAACCGGAGGAAGAATGCGAGTGGTCTGTAGTACTCAGCAAGCTTTTCACAGTGAGGAGCACCCTCCCCTTTTGTAGCTACACACCTGTTATAAAATTGGCATCAGTTACAACCAATAGCTCAAGGAACCACAATTATTTTCTGAAAGAGTTTAGCGGTACCTATGATATTCAATATAGCGTGTGAAGCAATGCCCTGTTGAATTTGTTGTTGGTAAACGAAAATATGCTGGAGCCGTCTCGATCTGGATATCGTAAATGTTCAACACCAACCTATAGAATGTAACTGCGCACAACTATTTGGTAATGTCATACCTTGATTTTAGGTTTGTCATCAGCTGCCTCCTCAGTGCCGTCAACACTTTCTTCGGCAGGGGAGCTGTCGTCAAACCAAACAATCAAGATTCAATAAGTATTGTACAGGCAAGAGGAAAATAAGGAAACAGATCGAAACATGGAGAGGAGCCCATATTATGTGTAAATTGAGATTCATCGATTCCCTTGCACGGCAAGCATGCATGGTATACAGTGCACCGCAATTGGTACCTCTAGATTCCTAGTTTTAGACATCTCCCTTGAAGTCTATTGAACCATCGCTGACATTCTGCATGAACACAACACAAGACTGAGTAACACAACAACTGATATCAAATCTAAGGAACTGTAACGCTGGCAAAGGCATGGGTCCTAAAAACACAATTAACGCATAAGGTGTAGACGATATCAGGAGGCATGGATGAATTATATTTATTTTAGAAAAAACGGAACCAGCAGGCACAGTAGGCTGTAATTAGATCAGATCCGAATTAAAAACGAAATCAGCAGGCACAACAGGGTGTAATTAGATCAAATCCGCATACAAATGGATTAAGCTAGGGTTTGGCCGCACGCTGGGGCACCATAGACAGGGAAGAGAAGGGGGTGGGCACACATGTTGGGTGCTGCCGGAGCCGAGGCTAGTGCTAAGGCGGAGGCCGGGCCCGACCTGGTGCTAGCCGCGTCGGAGGGGGGGGGGGGGCGCCGTTGCGCCGGCGGAGCTGAAGCAGGGGCCGAGGCCAGGTCCGCGGCACCCGCGTCGGGGCGCAATGCAGACAGCACACCCGTGTCGTGTCAGCTGACAACGGGCCCCAGCTCTCAGCGACTCTGGGTGCAATGCACTGGGTGTACCTAGCAGTGTCTAGGGTTTATTTGATTTTCGTTTTAATCTTTTTCAGATTTGATGCTAATCTTGTAAAATTCATATCTCATGCTAGGAGTGTTCAAATTGAGTGAAACCAATTTTGTTAGTTTCGTTATGAAGTGCTCTACCTGTTAGAAGTATAAAATTTACTGTTTGGTGACTTTTCATATGCAGTACTATTTAACTTTGTTAGGTGCTATTTAAATTTGTAAAATGTGAAAGTGGAGCTAGGAATGTGCTAAAATTATAATCCCAATTTTGTTAGTCTTGTTTTATCAGGTAGTTGCTAAGAAAAATATTAAACTTACAGTTTACATGCTTTTACTATGCTCTTATGATTTAACTTTGTTTAATGCTAGTTTCCATGCAAAAATTATTATAAAAGATATTTGTATATTATATGTATGAAATAAATTTCATAGCTTCTTGGTGACATGTAGAGTGTAGGAAAAATATAAAATCAGTTGTTTGACACTTTTGAATGTGCTAAAACTATTTAAGTGGTTATAAGCTTGATCTGCTTGTGATTTTTGTAGAGGGTGTTTTACTTTCTCAAAAATTATGAATTTTTTATAGTGATCTGTTGAATGCATGTTTAAGCTACTGTAATTTTTCCAAAATTTACTGTATGACAGAGATTGTAGTTCTCAATATCACCTTGCCATTTAATTAAAATCAATAAGGGCTTATAAATAATTTAATTGGGTTCAACCATCAACTTTTCTAGCATGTTTGTGATGTATATAATCTGTTGGTATAGTTGGTTTTGTTCAGATTTGAATTGTTGTATGCAGTTAGCATTTTCTTGCTCTATAATTCCTATGTCTAGCCTTCGCTTGACTTGTTTCATGTGAAGGTTGATGTTTATTAAATACATGCTTAGGCTAATTAAGATAAGTTGTTAGCTGCAGGTTTTAGAACTCTTACTGCTGAGGAAGAGTTGTACCTTAGGTTGCTAGAGCGTGGTGAGTATTTATTTCCTACTCTAGAGAAGAGATATGCACCTACTCGACTAAATAAATTAGAAAGTTAATCACCTCTTGTTATCATGCTTAACATGTTGTGTTAATGGCTCGCTGTAGCTACATCATGTTAGGTTCAGATCCATGTTTGCATCATATCCCGCATACATGTCATCTTCCATACATTCCCTTTAGTTATTTATATACATGTGCTCATGCATATAGGATCGCCGGAAGGAGTAACACTGTTGGAGTTCGAAGCCGTGGGAGAGGAGAACCTGCTAGAGATCCAGCATTAGGTTCCAGAAGGAGAAGGACAAGTCCAGGAGCTGCCCGAGTGCCCGGATCACGTTCCCACTAGCTACATCAAAGGGAAGCCCCGGAGCATATTAAGACTCCCACTTTTTCTAAAATAAATTTGAGTCCTTATATGTTTGATGCATTAAGTTATAGGAGTTGTTTGAAACCAGTTGATACATCTAACTTTCCTTGTCCAGAAATAGAAGGAAATCATGTTTGAATGCTTAAACAACATCAAGGTACCATCTGGATTCTCCTCGAATATAAAGGGTATTATAAATGTGTCAGAGAAGAAATTATGTAACTTAAAGTCCCATGACTGTCACGTTCTCATGACGCAATTACTTCTAGTTGCATTAAGAGGAATTCTACCTCCAAATGTACGTCTAGCCACCGTGAAGCTATGTGCATTCCTCAATGCAATTTCTCAGAAGGCAATTGATCCAACTGATCTAGCTAAACTACAGAATGATGTGGTTTAATGTCTCGTCAGCTTTGAGTTGGTGTTCCCTCCTTCCTTCTTTGATATCATGACACACCTCCTAGTTCACCTAGTCAAGGAGATTTTCATTCTCGGTCCTATGTTCCTACACAACATGTTCCCCTTAAAGAGATTCATGGGAGTTCTAAAGAAATATGTTCACAACCGTGCTCGCCTAGAAGGAAGCATCACCAAGGGCTATGGAACAGAAGGGGTCATTGAGTTCTGTGTTGACTTTATTCCCGACCTTGACTCGATTGGTGTTCCTGAATCAAGACATGAGGGGAGACTAAGCAGAAAGGGGACACTAGGGAGGAAAACATATATTGGTACGGATGATGATTATTTCAATAAAGCGCACTACACAGTTCTACAGAACTCCTCTTTGGTAGATTCGTATATTGAGACACACAAGGATCTCTTACGATCCGAGTTTCCAGGGAAGACTGAAGCTTGGATTACGTGTAAGCACATGGAAACTTTCAGCGGTTGGTTGCGAAAAAAATGTCAAGGTGATGAGAGCATCCATCAGCAACTGTATTTATTGGCTATGCAACCATCATGGCATATCATCACATACAAAGGGTATGAGATAAATGGGAACATATTCTACACAGTAGCCCAAGATAAAAGGAGTACCAACCAAAATAGTGGTGTCCGCATAGATGCCACAGACCCGAATGGGAATAAGCAGACATATTATGGACGCATAGATGAAATATGGGAACTAGAATATGCACCTACTTTGAAGATCCCATTGTTCAAGTGCCAATGGGTCAAGGTGACCGGAGGCGGACTAATAGTAGATAACGAGTATGGAATGACAACAGTAGACCTTAGTAATATTGGGTACAAAGACGAACCATTCGTCCTTGCCAAGGATGTGAATTAGGTGTTCTATGTCAATGATATGTCTACCAAACCAAAAAGAGGGAAAAACGATAATGACTCAACCAAAGAGCCAAAGCGCCACATAGTTCTTTCAGGGAAAAGAGTCATCATGGGAATTGAGGACAAGTCGGACATGTCAGAAGATTATGAAAAGGATGACCAAATTCCGCCCTTCAAAGTGAACAAAGACCCTAGCATCTTGGTAAATGATGAGGACACTCCATGGTTACGACGCGATCATAACCAAGGGACATACGTAAAGAAGTTCACTGCTGTGCCCACTTGATGATATAGTGATTTAATGTAGTGTGTGTTTGAGATATTATGTAATAATTGTGAATTCAGATGTTTATTATGTCATGTTTCAAATTAAATCAATGTTTGATTTGGTGAGATTTCTCTCTCAAAAAGGTAAATCAGGATATTGAGTGATGAAAAATTAAAATATTAACGTTAAAATGATGTGAAAACAAATTTCCTGTCCAAAACCAATAGTTTTAATAATTTTAATTAAACACTACATTTTTGCATTAACGAAATAATAAATATTAGTTACATTATGTTTTATAATTGTAACAAAAAATAAAAAAAGTTAGGTTATAGATTTTTCCTATGTGCAATAAAGAAAAATAAAATCCATATTTTTAACAAAATAATTTTATGCCTTTTATTTAATTTACTATGTATTTAACAAGACTATTGCATTTCTATTAAAAAATTTGCTTAAAACACGCGGGAAACGAAACTGCAGCCCACCTTTACTCCCGGGTTGAAAGCCCACCCGGGAGTAAAGGTGGGCTGTAGTTTTGTGGCCCGCCAAAAAACCTTTACTCCCGGTGCTTATTACCAACCGGGAGTAAAGGTATACCTTTAGTCCCGGTTGGTAACACGCACCGGGAGTAAAGGACCTTTACTCCCGGTGGGGGGATGGCACCAGGAGTAAAGGGGCGTGGCATATATATATACCAGTGCCATCTTCTTCCCTACGTTCTTCGCCGATTCCTCTCCCCCTGCGCCCACGCCACTCGGCCCACCACACCGAGGACGCCGCCGCCACCCCGCCCGACGTCGGTCATCGCCACCGCATCGCCCGTGTCCGTGGTCCCCATGCCACCCCACGCGCCAACGACCTCTCCTCCATTCCCAAGGTACGCTGCTTGCTCCATTCCATCTCCAGAGGCTACACCATGACCAACAGATCGATGATGAGGAGCACGCTGTGCTTGCTCTGATCCTATTCCATCTCCATGCATGAAACACATGTTTTAGGCAAGTTCACTCATGGTAACCGTACGTACTGTTGTTCACGTTTTCTTTTCCTATGTGCATGCTCCTCTATTGATATAGTAGCTACTGAAATTAAAATTTGGTTGTCACTTTGGTTTGCATACGTACGTACGTCAACAAATGTGTGTATCGATCACAAACACAAACGTATACTTAACTAATTTTCATGGTACATCGCACACGGCATTCAGACGGGCATTATTCTTTGTCGCGCTAACTATTATAAGAAAGAAAGCGCCAAAGGAACAAAAAAAAATTCCAGTGTATACGCGCCATCTATAAGCGCCATGTGTTTCTATGTATAAGTGCCATGCGTTTCTATGTATACGGCGGAGCACCGCCGTCCTCGTTCGCCCTAGGGTTTATACGGTGGAGCACCGCCGCCCTTGTTCGCCCTAGGGTTTATACGGTGGAGCACCGCCGCCCTCGTTCGCCCTAGGGTTTAGGGTTTATACGGCGGAGCACCGCCGCCCTCGTTCACCCTAGGGTTTAGGGTTCCGCCGCCCTTGTTCGATCATTTTTGGTGGGTGAAGGTTGGTTTGCAGGTGGTTGTGGATGATATAGCTGAGTCTATGAAGGGTGTAGCAGATGAAGTGGTTGAGAGTGTGCTTGAAAATACAGTTATGGAGATGGCGAGGGATATGGCATGCGAGGTGTGTTTTGAAGAGGATGCTCCCGATGTTTGGGAGTTCCAACGCCAAGGGTCGACTTGATGTCTATTTTTTATCGATGTAACGTGTGTTGTTGTATTTGTTGTAAATTTGGCGTGTTGTTGTGAACCTCTTCGAGGGTTCCAATCATTGTAAACATTATTTGGGCTTGTTTACTCGACGAGTCAGGATGCAGTGCGATTTTGTTGTCACTTTGGTTTGTAGCAATGCCCCCCTTTCTTTTAGGCGAGGCTCATCGTTTATTGTTCTTAGAAACTTGACGCGCAACGATGCCCCCTTTCTTTCAGGCGAGGCTCGCTATTTTCCGTTTAATAAAACCTAATGCATAGCGACGCCCCCCTTTTGTTTTAGGCGGGACCGCCGCCAAAACCTACTCGCTTTCTAATTTTTCTTATCATACAAACCAACCTTCACCCGTCAAAACCTACTCGTTTAGGGTTTAGGGTTTATACGGCGGAGCACCGCCGCCCTAGAATTGCGTCCGTGACCGAGGGGCAAGATTTAATAATGCATATTGTTCGTAGATTTTACGCATGTAAGCAAAGATTTGACGTACTATATATTGGTTTTGTTTTTTGAAGCTAGATGGCCGACCTGAGAAACATGGATTAGGAGTTGATGATGAATTTGATCAACACTGGCACTCAAGAGGATGCAGATGACGGGAGTCAGTACTTAGCTCTTGAACAAAATGAGCAACAACATATTGGCCAAGTATATATTTTTTATTATTAGCTATATATATTATCATATGTCTTATGTGTGCTCATGACATTAAAAATAATGTTTATGTTTTGTAGCCCTCTGGATCGACATCAACAACTACAACGAAGAGTAAAAATGTTCGAGGTCCCAAAAAGCCATTGGAGGGCCGCTTCATCATCTCAGAGTTCAATGTGGATACAGGCAAGCCAGGGGGGCCAAATAAAATGAAATTCGTGCACCACTGTGGTTACCTTGTATGGGACCGGCTCCCGATCAGTACCCGCGAATGGAAGAAGAAGACCAATGCTCCTCATATCAGTTTTGTCTCCGATCGTGACAAGATGTTAATTTGGAAAGATGTCTTGGTACATTTCACGCTCCAAACAGATGGTTATGATGATATAATAGATGGTGATGAATTGAAGGAGCGAGTTAGGGATTGGGCAATGAAGAAGATGGCCACCCAGTTTCAGACTTGGAAGAAACATCTATACACGATGTATGTCAAGAAGAACATAGCACCAGATTTTACTGTCCTAGGCCCGATCTCAAAGCAGAGGCCCTATTGGGATGAGTTTGTACAGTACAAGACGTTGGAAGAGGGTGTGAGTCAGGTGATAAAGAACCAACATAATGCCCAACAGAAGACATACCACCATAACTTGGGATCAGGTGGCTACCCGACTACCATTAAGAAGTAGAACAAAATGGAAGCAGACCTTCTTGCCAAGGGTATCACACCAGAATCACTCGAGTGGGGAGAGCGTGCAAAGAATTGGTTTTTCGCTCATGGGGGAACACTGGACCAGGAGACAGGGAAGTGCGTTTATGGCGCAAGACTGCAAGAAGCAGCAGAAAGATTGTTTTATGCTCAGAGAGCTACTACTAGTGGTGCGTTCAGGCCCAATAGAGAGAAGGATGAGCTGACATACTCCATCGGGACTATTGAACATGGTGGCCGAACTAGAGGCAAAGGAAGTGTCTCGTGGGAGCATGGATTCCCTTAGGACAGACCTTCCTACAGAAGCCGCCAGAGAAAGAAGGAAGAAGAGGCACAGCGGCTCCAGAGGTTGGAGGAAGCGGTGCGTGAAGCATAGGAGCGGGAAAAAACCTTGAAGCGAGAATGCAGGAGAAAATCAGAAGGCAAGTGTAAATAGCAGTGAGTGCAAGCAAGCAGGCATCAGAGCCAGGAATCAACATTAGCCAATCAGTTCAGTTGAAAAGCAGCTACGCTTCCACGGAGATACCAAATCAAGGGGACACAGGACTGCGCTTCCCTGTGGATGACGTCACTGAACCTTGTACATCGTGTGAGCTACACATTCCGAAGGGGAATTCCACAATCAAGGTGGCTATTGGTCTTGTTAATCCTATCGACCAAACCAAGACACCAAGGATTCATGGGAATATAATCCAAGAAGGATATGCTACCATCTCGGTAGATAAAGCTGAAAAAGGTTTTAGTGATTTGCCTCTTGACATTCCTAGAGGTGATGGCGAGAAGACTCTAGGAGAAGCAGAGAAGACATTCATTCTATGGCGCAAGCGCTACATCATCATTCCCGAGATGTCGGCTCCACCTCCTCCTGAACTACCTCACCATAGGTGCGGATGAAAACACTACATCATTAATTTATATTGGCTTAAATAATTAACAATCTGCTCATAATAATATGTCATTCCTTTTTTTGTAGCAGATCCTCCCCCAACCTAAATCCAATTGTTCAATCGCCAGATCATCATAGTGCTCTATACGATGACATTGTGTTGGAAGGCAATGCCGCATCCACACCATCTCCAAGGAGATCTCCAACGCTGCAGCCACCACCTCCAAGGAGGTCTCCAACGCCGCTGCCACCACCTCCAAGGAGGTCTCCAACGCATCCCCCGCCCCCGCCTACCAAGAAGCCAAGTGCTAGCAAGAGGCTAGCCCCACAAATGAAGAACCAGTCCCCGCCGGTAAAGAAAGCCACTGTGAAACCAAGGGCAATTCCCAAAATAATATCTGAAGAGAAGGAAGAAGGAACCGATGCATATAAAAAAGATATGTCCAGATTCTATGATAAACTTAAAAAGAATCAAGAAGCAAGGAGAAACCTGGAGAAACCGTACTTCTTCGTAGCTCCAGATATTCTAAGAAAAAAGGTGGCTTCTTACCAGCAACAACAGCGGGAATCTCGTAAGCCATCCAAATCAACATTAACGGACTATGACCGCACTCTCACCAAGTCAATTGAGGCGGCACAGAAAAAGAAGCGGGCAGGGAAATGAGTTGCCCAACTCGGACAACAATCGCACCAATCAGTCCCCTCGCTAGTTGTTGGTAATGAATATGGTTCGAATTTAGGATTAATGCATCAGGCAAACATACCTCCGGATGTCGATTTGGATCACCTTGGTGAATTTATTGATGAGACTAGTTTCGACCTTTACCAGATGTTTGGTGATGGAAACATTGAGAGTGCGGCGGAGGTTGATATTTGGAAGAAAAAATTCGTACTAGGCTAGAGTCTATACAACCCTCAAGCCTTATCTGATCTGAGGATGCAAATGTACCTGCTAAACAAGTGGTACATGCAGGCGTCTACCGGTGGAGACTTCTACGTTGGTGTCAGAATTAGAGACGAACATTGGTTCCGTGGCGATGATGTTATGTATGTTGACTTTGCAGAATTTCATGAACTATGCCACCTGACCTCTCTGGACAAAGTTATCATTAGCTGCTATTGCCTGTAAGTAATAATTCTTTCGATCTATTATTAAACTCATCATATGTGTGTATATGCATATAAATTATCCTAACAAGTACTATATATATGCAGATTTACAATGATAGAGCTCAAAAAGGAAGGCTGCAATGAAATTGGTTTTGTTGATCCCCATATAGTATTCAAAGACCCAGTTACTCCAAAGACTAATTGGAAGTCTGAGTCAGAGAGTAACCTCATGAACTTCTTAGTGAACCAACGCCACAAGAAGGATATACTCTTTCCCTACAACTTCAAGTGAGTGTTAATAATGTCGATCATCCTTAATGGCTCATATGTTAATTCTAGTTAATTAATGAGTGTTATGCGTTATATCCTATAAACACATGCAGCAATCACTGGATATTGATGGACATCGATCTGGTGAAAAGTCACTTGATAATCTATGACTCAATGAGAAAACCACAACAAGACTACCAAGATATGATAGATATTATCTAGAGGTAATTTCGGTATCTCTAGCAACTATATATACACACAAACATGATGATTAACTATATTTGAGGACGTGGCAAATTTTTTATTGGGCAGTGTTTGGAAAACCTTTATTGAGAAGCAACACATGGGAAAATGCAAAGCGCCACTGAATATAATCCCTTTGAAAGTAAGTCCCCTAAATCGCATCATCTTTATTAATTAAACATATAGCTTTCACCGGATCACCAGATTGGATGACAAATCTTTTTCTCATAAAGTGGTGTCTGAGGCGGGAACAGGGGAACAACTACTGTGGTTACTATGTTTGCAAGTTTATCAAGGTGGTCTCCCAAAGAACTCCTACAGAGAGACTCAAAGTACGTTAAAAATACACTATATATTCATTTAATTATTATTATTGATTGTGTTACTATGTCTTTATATATATATACATATATTAATTTATTTTCCTTTAATTCAAACCTGTAGGCTCGATGGTTGGAGGAAAAGGTCATACGGCAAGACCAAATCAAAGCAATTCAAGAGTCTATAGCCGGATTTTTTAATGAGCAGGTCATCGATTCCAAGGGCGAGTTCTACTTCGACCCAACACTGCTATGGAAGCCAAGCTAGAGGATGAGAGGAAACTTGTTATATCACAACAACTGTAATGCAATCTTTTGTCATATATGCACATGAAATAATATAATGTAAAATACACATATGCATGCATGCATGTAAATATATATATGATGCATATATATATATATATATATATATATATATATATATATATATATATATATATATATATATATATATATATATATATATATATATATGCTTGAATTGTGTGATTTAATATGTTCATTGTGCTTGAACCGAAACATACTATACGCGCGTATAAATGTATAATTAGCAGCGTACAATACGACTTCGAAAACCTATTTTGAAAAGAAAACAAAAAAAATGAAAAGAAAAGAAAAAAGAAAAAAAAACCTTTAGTCCCGGTTCGTATTACCAACCGGGACTAAAGGTGTCGGCCATCGTGGCATGTCAGGAGACACCTTTAGTCCTGGTTGGTGTTACCCACCGGGACTAAAGGTCCTCCTTTAGTCTCGGTTCCTGACCCGGGACTAAAGGACTCCCCCTTTAGTCCCGGATGCTTGCTCCCAGGTGGGGAACCGGGACTAGAGGGGGTTCCCCACCGGGGGTAAAGCTTTGTTCTCTACCAGTGCTTGTTCTTTAGCGAGATAGATATGTCAGTTTGATTGTGTATGCATCATGGTATGGTACGGTCGAGAAAAAATATGTCGATTCGATTTTTCAGACAACTAATTTCAATGGGTTGTGTGTACGAAGATTGGGTATCAACATGTAATTAACCGATTAACAAATTCCATGTTCTTGGGATGTTTACCTTTTGAAGTAAATTAGGGGATCCCCACTTTAATTATTACCCACAAAAAATAGGCCTCCTAATGGAGGGGCCCAAAGGGAGTTAAAATAGTTTTTTATGAATTTTCTAGCATTAAATTAGTTTTATATTATTAGATGCATATTTATTTTTTAGATATTTCTTAAAAATATTTTCAATATTTTTTAAAAAAATCTAATTGATCTCCTCGAACTATTGTGTAAATCCAATTTATCTTCCTTATCACTTACTGTGGGGGGTATAACCTCAGGTACCCACGGCAAGAGACATGGGCCGCACCAATAGGGACGGTCTAGCCCACGACATCAAGATTTGTGGCGCACGGCACTGGTCAGCGTACACCGCAAAGCATCTAGAAGATATGATTTATTAGGACTCTTACATATATTGTAATCCTACCATATATTGACTAGGATACTTTCCTTATAACCTTACCCCTCCAGAGTATATAAGGAGGGACAGAGGTCCCCTAGTCGACATGACCATTGGGATCCTGGACTTAGTCTAGGGTTTCATCAGATCACAATATACAATCCACCAAATACACAAGACATAAGGTATTACGTCAAGCTGACGGCCTGAACCTACCTAAATCGTTGTCTCTGCATCTTGTGTCACCATCTAGTTCGTATCTTGTGCACCTCCACCAATTCATCTACTACCGTGGGTATACCCCTCGGTAGACTGTCGGCCATATTTTGTCGACACTTACATGGCACCACGTAAGAAGGCTATCGTGCTACATCAGTGAAAACCGTTTTCAAAATCGCTCGCAGAGGTAAATCAGACGGTCTTAAGAGTTAGGGAGTCTAAACATCCTTATTTTCCAAATAAGTGGCAAATCGAACTCATGTATTAGTTGATCAGATCGAGTTTTCCCAAACAACAGTGCTAGGGCTCGGACGTCTGGATGTACGCCCATGTCCAGATGCTCACGCCTGCACTCTGTCTCCCCCCACGCACCTGCATCCCATGCTCGCCTACGTGGGGCCCACGCCACCCGATTGTATGTGAGGAATCCCCGCTCGTGTCCCTTCGCTTCTCATGTGCATCCACGCGGCCAGCAACTGCAGCAGGTGACTACATCAGGTGGCTACGCTAGCATCCAGAAGAGGGGAAAGGGCGATGGATGCCCAGCTGGTGCTAAGAGGAGAAGGAGACATCGAGGCAAAGGTGAGGCAGCAGAAAAGCGAGGATAGAGATGCAACACCCGATCTACTTTTGAACCATCCGGATGCAACACTTGCAACATACGTTTGAAGGCATACAAAACACATTATCGACGAAATATGGTCGGCAGTCTACCTAAGGGTATGCCCAAGGTAGTAGATTGTCGGCAGACAGATGCGCAAGCCATAAACAAGATGGTGACGCAAGACAGACACGAGGTTTTATCCAGGTTCGGCCGCCAAGAAGGCGTAATACCTACGTCCTGCGTCTGATTGTATTGCTGTATGTCAATGAGAGATGTTTTTTAGAGGGGTCCCCTGCCCGCCTTATATAGTCCAGGGGATAGGGTTACAGATCTGGAAACTAATCCTAGCCAGTTACAATTGCCATAGGTGGCCGGATAAGGATTCCTATTCTAACCGACCAGGATCTTGCTTGATCGCCAAATCTGTCTTGACTCCTTGCGCGGAACTCCGAACAGGTTGGTCGGGCCACACGTCGTCTTTTAGTGGACCAGACCCTCTGATCCGAGCCGGCCCAAGCCTAGCCGTAAGGGTATAGGGGTTAATACCCCCACAGCTAGTCCCCGAGCACCATGTATTATGCTGCGACACGCCGTTTGATCTCCTTTGACTAATGCAATCCGTCTTTATGTCATTTTCAACTGATTGAAACATTGACCAATCAAATGCGCCAGCATTCTGATCAGTACAGAGAGCAGTAGACCATGATTATAGCTGAAGATTCTGGTTGTCCGAAGAATGCATGGTGCTCTTAAAGAAAAAAGAAAAAGATTTCTTTCCTGATCAAGTGTGCCCACTTGTATTTCTGAAAAGAAATGTAAGTGACCCTTGTATAGTAGTTGTTATGGCCAACAGTCAGAGCGTAGGGGTCGATAAAATAAACACATTCACCGCAAGGTGAAGTGTGCCCACTTAGTCCCCGAGCCTGGTAGTAGGTGACGCAGGCACGTGGTGCCAGGGTCTAAAAAGAATTCCCATTCAAGTTGAAAATCCAATCATAATATAAGCGATACGAGATGCACCGGCAGGTGCATCGTACCGATGTAGTCCCCGAGCTTACTGGAAGGCAAAGTATAAACCTTGTAGCAAGGTCTAAATAAATGTCTCTCAACTGTATGTGAGTACAAATCACATGTAGCCGAGGAGAGTGGTCTCCGAGTAGTGGTCGAGACAGTTCCCGAGAACGATAATAATCCTGACAATCAGTCAAAGCGTAGGGGTCGATTAAATAAACACATTCACCACAAGGTGAAGTGTGCCCACTTAGTCACCGAGCCTGGTAGTAAGTGACGTAGGCACGTGGTGCCAGGGTCTAAAAAGAATTTCTACTAAAGTTAAGAATCCAATCGTCGTACAATCAATACGAGATGCACCGGCAGGTGCATCGTACCGATGTAGTCCCCGAGCTTGCTGGAAGATGAAGTATAAGCCTTGTAGCAAGGTCTAAATAAATGTCTCACAATTGTATGTGAGTAAAAATCACATGTAGCCGAGGAGAGCAATCGCCGAGCATTCTTTAGAATAGTCCTCGAGCATAGTAGTGGTCGGGGCAGTCCCCGAGCACGGTATTGGTCTGAGTAGTCCCCGAGCACGGTAGTGGTCTGGGCAGTCCCCAAGCACGATAGTGGTCTAGGCAGTCCCCGAGCATGGTAGTGGTCTAGGCAGTCCCCGAGTACGGTAGTGGTCTGGACCATCCCTGAGCACGAGACATGCAGCGAAGAAACGAATGCCGCTTGTACTATTATTTGGTGTATTTATTTATCTTCTTATTCTGTCAAGTCCAATCTGACATGTCTGGTCAAAAAAGCAGACGAGTATAGCATGTCATACTGCCTTCTTGTCCTTTCAAGCAAACAGACGCTTGGCACCTGTAAGGAGGTGCGTCAGTGTGGGCCCTCTCACACTAGCAACGAAGAGGCGCGTACACTGGTAACGAAGAGGCACATATATTGGCATAGATCTCGAGGTTGTGAAAACAACTGTCTACGGCACGTGCGCACGTCTCCCAAGAATCTCGGGCAGACAAAATGGCGGAACTCTTGGTTATTTATAATATAGAACTAGTAAGTTACTTTTTACCGATCCCCATTACCATTCGCCGCCGCAGCCTTCTTCTTCCTCTTGCCAACCTGAATACCTCCGAAATCATCACCAATCACCCCTCCACCATATCCACCTCCATCAGCAAGGGTGGATTCATGGCAAAGAGTGATGCCCAGAAGAAAATCGGAGTCATGGCGAAGGAGTGGTGGAAGTCAAGAAGCAACGAGCAGACCATCGAAGACCTTGTCATCATGGGAGTACTCCACAACAAGGCACTCGCAGGATGGCGCATGTCGGGAGGAGAAGGGTACCCCGATCCACAGCCAGGTGAGATTGTGGTTTTCGAAGATTTCTTCAAGCGGGGTTTTGGGGTTCCAGTGCACCCTTTCCTTCAGGGGCTCTGCTTGTATTACGAGATTGGGATTTGCAATCTGCATCCCAACTCAATTCTTCTTGTCTCCACCTTCATTCATCTTTGCGAAGCATATGGTGGCTTACAGCCCCATTTTGACTTCTTTCGCCATCTTTTCTGTCTGTGGAAGAAAGGAAGCGGCGACTCGAAGATAGCCGGAGGTGTGTACCTCAATCTATGTGATGGGATGAAGGCCCAGTACTTGCACTGCCCTTGGAACACATCACTGGACGACTGGTACAAGAAGTGGTTCTACATCCGCGAAGAGCCGAACACGATCACACTGTGCGCCGTGGGATTCATTCCGGAGAAGAAGAACAGCTGGTCGGAAAAGCCCGAGCACCTGGAACAGATCCAAGAACTACTTGGGATGATCCTGTGGAGGAAACTAGACGATCCAAGCGTGGTCGGAAACTTCATTAGCCGAAGGATCCAGCCCTGCCAGAGGAGGGTACATCCTGGCTACGAGTACCAGGGTAGCGCAAATCCAACGAGGACCAGGCAGGAGGCGCTTGACAAGGTCGAAGTCAAAGCCAGAATTGGAGTGCTATTTAACTTAGCTGATCCAAATTATGTCAGATTGAGCGACATCGAGCACGCTTTCAAGCTTGCCCGACCTCCCCCAAAGGTAAACCATTCTACCTTGTACCCATAGTTTTATGTTATAACAAAAACTTACTATGTTATCTCCTTTGTGTTTCCCAGATTAATGGTCGTGATAGAGCAACGGTGTACGTGTCTCCACCCCCCGGTGTAGATTGGCCGCAAGTACCAGACCCAACCACCTAGACCAGCGCCAGGATCCAAGACATCGACTAGGCCGTGCTCGGAGTTAGGGAGGAGATAGCGACCAGAGCTGCTGGGAAACGGTCAGCGGCCAACAAGCATCGTCAAGCGATCTTTACATTGTCGGACGATGAAACAGAGGATGCAGACATCTTTCGACTCATCCCTTGAAAGAGGAGGAGGCAACTGGAGTTGATGGAGCAAGGTGGCTCCTCTGTGCCAAATAAACCCGTGTCGCCGACCACTGCAGTGCAGAGGACAAGCGGCAAAGGGGTCGAGCAATGGTCCCCGACGCCGATGTTGGTCATAGAGGGAGACCAGGTGGCACCCGCAGAGCATGTGGAGCAGGCGTGGCTGAAGAGACGCGCCTTCGCCACATCATTCCACGGTTCCAAGCTGTAAGTATTTGTAACCTTGATGTAAGCTTACAATTTATCTTGAATACTGTTGTCTTTTGAACTTATCTCGAATATATTAGGTCGTCGTCCACCGAAAATCCCAACCAACTAGCCGGAAGCGACGTGGCTCCGCCAGCAGTGTCAGAGAAAACTTCCCAGCAGCCGGCTATGGAGGAACCTAATGCAGAAAGTCTACCGAAACCCCAGCAAACGAGCGGCCAGACAACAGTCCCCGAGCAGGTGGTCGAGGGGAGAGCCGAGCCAAGTACAGGTGCTCCGAGCACTAACCCTGCTGAGGGGGGCACTTTAGCGCCAAGAGTAATAGACCCAACCGAGGAGCAGCAGCCAGAGGTGGCATAGAGCACATTTGCCAATGCTATGGCCCGTGGGAAGGCCATAGTGATCGCAGAAACTGCAAACTCTGGGCCAGCACCGCTACCCGAAGAAGAGGCCAAAGAGGACGAAGTAGAGGAGGTCCTGGGCCACCCCTAGGACAAACGACAACATGTATATGTGTCGCGCTGGTGGAACGACCAATGGGTTGTGCATGAGGAAATCCCAGAGGTCGAAGAGACCATGAAAGTTGAATGAGCAGCAAAACGTCTGGTGACGGAAGTCCAGGTATGTTTTGCTTGACCACTTGATCCTGTTATCTAGTCAAACTGTCTGACTTAGCTTTTTTACATGCAGGACTTAATGAAGACCGCAAGGTACCGAAAGAAGTGCTTCAACCAGATTGAGGGGATCACAGCAAGCAACAAAGAACTGGCGACCAAGGTGGAACGCTTGCGCCACCAACTTGAAGCCGCCAACCAAGAGAAGACGGAACAAGAGGCATAGAACCAGAACCTGGTCGTCCAGCTCAGTAACAAAGAGCAGGAAAAAACAAGTAAGTTGTCACTTTATCACAACAAGTGCATGACACGTGTTGTTGCATTGTTGGTAATAACAACTGTAGTGCAGGCTTAGAAACCGAAGTAGTCCATCTCCAAGAGGAGAATAGCCGTGTGGCCATAGAGTGTGGTCGCCTAAAGGAGGACAACAAGAAATTGGCGCACGACCAGTCGCAACTCTGGGACCGCACAACCAAGATGAAGGAGGAACTGAAAAGTAAGTGTTCCAGACCACCTTGCTCACTCTGTTGCCCGCCTTATCTTGTTGTGGCGTGACATTTTAATGTCTTATGCGGTTTGCAATTTTAAAAGTCAATGCCAAGAAGCATCTGGAAACTGTGATGAAAGATCGTGACGGCTGGAAGGTGCGATGCCTAGAGATCATCGAGGATCGGGACACATGGAAGAACCGGTGCTAGGAAGTGGCAACTGGCATTTTACCCGTCCTCAACCTTATCGACCCAGCGCTTACAGAGGAAGTGCCAAGGACACCGTAGCTCGGACTGGTCGAGAGATGCCAAAAGGCATGGGAATGGTTCCAAGAGTTCATGAAGGAGGCAGGTGAGTACATAGGCGCACATGTGCTAAGCATGGTGCGTGCCCACTACCCCCTGATCGATCTCAAGCGCCTAGAGGCTGGGTACCCGAAGGAGGTAGATCCAGACAAGGCTGAGGAGCTTCAGATGACCCAGCTAGACATGTCTTCAAAGATAATTGGCGACATTAACCTATGTGGGGGTGGGACAGCACCTATACAGGGTACGCCATCAACAAGTCAGCTAGAAACACCATCAGTTGTGAGCCAACCAGCGAAGCCTGCGGTCTCAACCAGCTAGGCAGTGGTGGGGCCATCCTCCTCAGCTCGACCAGTACAAGAGTCCCCAAGACTCGAGCAGGATGTCGGAAGCAGCGAGCAGCAGGTGCCGCGTGACCCGACCAGCCAACAGGATAGGCTAGAGCTGTAGAAGAAGGATATAGTTGTGTTATTGTAAACTTGTACCTCTTTAGGCAAGCTTGTAATAACGTAACTTTATATCATCATAAGCTTGTTTGTTTTGTATAAAACGTATTTAAGCTTGAAACCCGTGTTGGTGTAACTAAGTGAGAACATGTTAGCGTTCTGTTTAGTTGTACCAGTTTACTCGACACGTCATCCTGAAAAGTTTGTACGGCCCTGATTTGCCACATGGTCGGAGTGTGAGGGTGCGTGACCTGTGCACACGTAGACACGGACAAGTCAAACCAGGGGGACCTGCCGATCACCCGTAGCGTAGAGAGCGGATCCCATGCATGCGTTGGGGAGAACCGAAGACAGGGCCTGCTCCAAAAACCCAGGAAGGAATGGTGGTTGGCTTTGACTGGCTAAGTTAGAATAACCATAAAATTCAAAGTGACACATCAGAGTGGTCGGAGAAATCATAATAGCTTTATTGAATTAATTTGAAAGTACAAGAGGAGTACATATCTTAGTAGTTAAGCATAGAAATGCCTAAGCTTGTCGATGTGCCATGAATTGGGTACGTCCGTACCGTCCAGGTGAGCTAACCTGTAAGACGTTGGTCGTGTGACTTCCTTGATCATGAAGGGCCCTTCCCATGGAGTTGCGAGTTTATGGACACCAGCCTGATTCATCTTCCACTTCAGGACCAGGTCCTCGACCACGAAGAACCACTCTTTAACGTTCTTGTTGTAGTACCTGCGCAAAACAGCAAGGTATTTGGCAGTACGTACGCAAGAATCGAGCCGCTTCTCTTCTACACTATTCACTTCTAGCTCCCATACTTCATTGACCTTGCCTTCGTCGAAGTTCTCTACCCGTGCCGATCTAAAAGCTATATCTACTGGGAGAACTGCCTCAGCACCATATACCATAAAGTATGGTGAGACACCGGTGTTATGACTAGGCTGAGTTCTGAGGCCCCAGACCACGGCTAGTAACTCTTTAAGCCATCTTCCAGGAGCTTTATCGTTTTCTCTATACATCCTCTTCTTCAATGCATCCAAAATCATACCGTTTGCCCGCTCGACGTGTCCATTAGCTCTAGGGTGCGCCACCGAGACATATTTTACTACTATGCTCCTTTCATCGCAGAAGTCCCAAAAAGCGTTCTCGGTGAACTGAGTACCCAGATCAGTGATGATGCTGTTGGGCATGCCGAAGCGGTGCATGACCTGGTCGAGGAACGTGATAGCCTTTTCTGAGGATGCCTGTACCAGAGGCATGTACTCTATCCACTTAGAAAATTTGTCGATCAGCACAAAGACACATGTAAATTTCCCTGGTGCCGGTTTGAAGGGTCCGATCATATTCAGTCCCCAGCATGCGAAGGGCCAAGAGGCTGGTATTGTCTAGATCTCATATGCTGGTACGTGGATTCTCTTGGCGAAGAACTGACAACCCTCACAGTGGCGGACTAGCTTCTCTGCATCGGCTACCGCTGACGGCCAATAGAACCCTACTTGGAAAGCCTTGCCGACCAGCGTTCTCGAGGCCACATGGTTGCCACAGGAGCCAGAGTGGATTTGGTCTAGGAGATGTTCGCCATCCTCCTAGGTTATACACTTCATCAAGATTTCCTCCTTTGCGTTCTTGCGCCATAACTTGCCATCGACGAGCAGATACTGCTTACTGCGACTCATCAGGCGCTCGTTTTCTGTCCGATCAGTGTAACCGCTGCCATCTGTCAGGTACTTGATGAAAGGTACTCTCTAGTCGGGCTCATGAGTGGTCGGAGGTGGCTCGGTGGTGCTCGACGCCAGAACCGTAGCCACCAATTGCTGGTCTAGAGGCTTGTCGACTGTGGGATCTTCCTCTTCGATGGAAGGCGCAAGTAGGTCTTGGACGAATATGCCATATGGGACTTTGGCTCGGGATGATCCTAACTTTGACAGCGCATCTGCGGCTTGATTTTTGTCCCGAACCACGTGTGTGTACTCGATGCCATAGAACTTGCCTTCCAGCTTTCTGATCGATTTGCAGTATGCATCCATCTTTTCGCTGGTCATGTCCTAGTCCTTGTTGAGTTGGTTGATGACCAGAGCCGAGTCTCCGTAGACATAGAGACGTTTAACACCGAGCTCGACCACAATGCGCAAACCATGTAGGCATGCTTCGTATTCGGCGGCATTATTAGATGCTGGGAAATAAATCCTGAGGACGTACCAGAGCTGCTCCTTGGATGGTGATACGAAAAGGACTCCTGCTCCTGCGCCATCGATGTTGAGAGAGCCGTCGAAGTACATCTTCCAATATTCGTCGAGCCCCTGAGAGGCAGGCGTGCTTAAGTCTGTCCACTCGACGATGAAATCGACGAGTGCCTGAGACTTGATTGTAGTATGGCTTGCGAACTCCAAGGAGAAGGGGCATAGCTCCATTGCCCATTTGATGATGCGCCCGTTCGCATCCTTGTTGCTAATGATGTCTCGTAGAGGGTACTCAGTCATGACCACCACACGATATCCATCAAAGTAATGTTTCAACTTTTGGGATGTTATCAGTATGGCGTAGATCAATTTCTGAATCTGTGGGTACCTGGTCTTGGATTCATTGAGTACCTCACTGATGAAATAAATTGGTCACTGTACCTTGTAGACGTGGATGGACTCGTCACGCTTGACCACCATGGCAGTGGAGACCACTCGATTAGTCACCGCAATGTAAAGCAGGAGTGTTTCGTCTTCTCTGGGAGCAGTGAGGACAGGAGGTGACGTAAGGTATTGTTTCAGCTGTGTGAAGGCAGTGTCTGTGTAACACCCCGGTGTTATGCCTACATTTAGGCATTGCTAATCATACATATCGTGCATCATCAAGCATCCTATTCATACATGCGTAATCTTGCATATAACAACTGAAACATTACTTCGAAACATACGAAACATGTTTGTGAAAAGTAAATGATGCCTACACTTATTAGAGTTGTTTTGCTCTGATTCTTGCTTGCTAGTTGAGTAGAAACTGTTGGTTATGCTTGTAAATCATCTAGAATTGTTTAGCAAAATTTTTGGAGCAAGGTTTGTATTCAAATTAATTCAAAACTTTGCTTCCAAAGTAAATTCCCAAAATTAGGGTTTTGAGTTAAAATTTAACTTTGATTCTATAATTTAAAAATCTAGATAGAATTGGACTTTGGTCATAAAAGCAAAGTTGTAGGGAATTAAATTCTAAGCAACTTTCATTTTTGGTACATTTTCAAAAGAGGTCATTTTCTTTCTCAAAATAATGTTTGAAAGTTGGCATTTAAAAATATCTTGAATTTTTATTTGAAAAAGGAATTTTCTCCTTCGCGGGCCGCCGCCTCGCGTCTGGCCCACCAGCCGAAGCCGGCCCGGCCTGCCTCCGCGCCCGCCGCCAGCTCACCCGCCTTCGCCTCGGCCCAGCTGGCTCGCCGTGGCCCAGTCCACCGCGCGCTGCCTTCTCCTCCCGCGCGCCGCGCCCGACCGCGTCAGGTACGCCGCGCCGCGTGGCGAGCGCATGCCGGTGACGCAGGCCGGGTGGCGTCCAGTGGCCCCCGCAAGCACGCGCGCCGCGCCGATATCACGCCACCGCAGCTTCGCATCCCCGCTGTCCGAGCGCATCACTCCGCACTCAGCCAGCCACAGCAGCTCCTTCCGCGCGCAGTGAGCTCCACCACCGAGCGCCGCGGTCGTTCCGCCGGCGAATTGCTCCCCCTCCCTCGCCTCATTCTCCGATTCCTCGCGCCAGCAGCTCCGCCTCGTCAAGCCCCTTCAGTTGCGCCCGTGTGTGGCTGCCGTCGGTGAGGTGAGAGGCCGTGGTGACCGTTTTCTTCCTCGCTCGGCCATGGCCAAGCTCGTCGGAGCTCGTGCCGCGCTGGTGAACCGCTCCACCTCGGTCTTCCTTATCTCGCGCATCAGCACCGCTCTGCCCCCGCGACCTTTGTGCGCGCTTTTCTGTGGGTTGCCGTGGCCGGGAAGCGCCGCCCGCAAGTACGCCGCGCCGCCGCGCCTGTGCAAACGCCGGTGAGGCGCTCTGCCTCGGCTGGCCAGGCCGAGCCAGGCCGGGGGCTGACGCCCTGTTGGGCCGTCTCCCCTCCCTCGCGCTCGGGCCGCGCAGGCCGGTGATGGCCGTGGGCCAGCTGTTCCCTTCAGGCCGGCCCAGTATTGTTTAAAGTGAATTGATTTCCTTTATTATTTGTTATTTGAAATCAAAAATGGTTTGAAAAATGTTTGGATGATCAAACTTGTTCCAAATTTGTTGAAACAAAATTTGCTAGGTTCCTTATCACCAGATCTACTTGGGAAAAATAGTGCATGTCATTTTTGATATACTTTTCTGTAGGATTTTATTTCATCATGAATATTGCTGATAACTTGAAAAATGTGTAGAAAAATCTATAGTCTTCAGAAAAATATGATTCCAAGTTTGTTAATCTTATTATGTCATGTACTTCCTAGGAAAAATATGTTTCATACATGTGCTGTGGGAAAATTTTGAGGTGTAGTTCAAGTACTTTTAATGGCTGATTTTTGTTATTTTTGCTAGAAAGCAAACTTTGTATAAAACATGCATGTAGTAATTTTTAGACAGTCATTATATGCTATTAAAAACCTAGGAAAAATACTAATTCTGTTGTTTGACACTTTTTATAGTACAAAGTAATTTCATGCTCATTTTTATGCTATAGCTTGTCATTTTTGTGTAGGATAGTTTACTTATCCAAATGCCATGAAATTTTTATGGTAGTCTGTTTAGGGTAGTAGTATGCTACTGCAATTTTCTCAGATTTTTAGGAGCATCAGAAATATAGGTTGCTATTCAAACCTATTATTAATTAGGGTTTAAGCAAGTGTTGCTTTAAGTGTGATTAAGAAATTAGTAAAGCTTTGGTGTATCTTTGAAGCATTTCATAAGATAGGTTAACTTAACATATTAGTAGTAGAAGAGAATGCAGTAGATGACATGTGCTTATAGTATAGTTTCTTGGATGATGTTGACTACCTTGTATTTCAACATATCCATCGCATTCATCTCCTTCGATGCACCGTTTGCATAATCCCTTACGCGCATTGCATCATATAGGATCGCAAACCGAGAACCCAGTCGTCATACCCGAGGAGCCCGAGGAGCAGCTCGAGGTGCAGCAGCAGGAAGTGCCAGAAGCCGACGAGGAGGACGTTGAGGAACTTCCGGAGTGCCCCGATCATCTTCCGAGCTCCTTCGAGAGAGGCAAGCCCCGGAGCATTTTTCTCCCGGTTTGCAATGATTTAATTAAATGCTTTACTTTAATTGATGCATTACGTTCAGGAGTTGTTTGCAACCGTTGCTGCATTATACCTTGCTTACCTTTGTTATACTATATCCTTGTTACCCTGGTATCCGCAGTCGAGTAAATGCTTAGCTGGCTTAGACCGGTAGAAGTCAAGTGATTTCCTGTCACCTGCGAGCTATAGGTGGTTACCTGGATCTGCTTGGATGACTATGAAGTCATGGTATAACTAAGTGTTAAATGAAGTTGAGACCGGACGGAGACTTGCAGTGTTTTGGACTGTAGTGTTTTCCGTCTGTGTCGATTAAGGACCGGCCGTTGTTGGGCCTCGAGTCATGTTGAACGCATGCCTTACATTTAGCTGGCCGGATAAAGTACCTTCCGACCGCGAAGCTGGGAGAATTTTCGGGCCGAGTAAATTGCCCGCAGCGCACTGTGACGAAGCAGGTGTGGTAGGACACGGGGGCGGGATGATAAGGCCAAAGTGCAGTCGGTCGGCCCCCGGGTACATGTGGTTCCTGGCAAACTCGAGATTCCTGGAAAGTTGACTCGGTGATCAATATCTCACTTTAGCGGGTGAGTGAGATTTGTGTAAGGAACAAATCACCAGCTGGTTAGGAATCGATTCGAATCGCCATCGCTCCTGGATAGTGAGCACTTGACTTGAGTTACTTCATCGTAGTAAATGTTATGGAACACTTGGACAGTTATAACGAATATGACAGTATGGAAGTTGTTTAATGATCATTGGTTATCATTATCTGCTTAATCACATGTTTACTCTAGTATAGGTGCAAACCTAGTTGACAGGTTAATAATAATTAACTTGGCAATAATGCTTTTCTAAAGGTTCTCGAAAGGCTAAAAATGCTTCTTTTTGCAAATGAGTCAGCTACCCTACTATAAAGCCCTTCATAATCCTTGGTGTCAATTATTTTTGGTTATGTCGGGTAAGTCTGGCTGAGTACCTTCTCGTACTCAGGGTTTTATTCCCACTTGTTGCAGATGGGCAGATGTATTACGGCTACTGTATCAACTGCCTGTATCCTGCGATGGGTGATGCTTAGGACCATGGGCATGGTCATTCCTTACGTCTCATCTGATGCTTTTGTTGGAGATGATCATTCGCTGGCACTCTATTTAAACTCCGTGTGTGTGTGTGTAGTTTGAACCAATGACTTCCGCTATTTTCATTCGAACTGGTTTGTAATAACTATGTTGAAACTCTGATGTATTTGAGATCGCGAACTTTTATGTAATATGTGATGGTGACCGCTAAACTTATTACGATCATGGCTGGGACACGAGTTGGTTTGAAATCCTTCGTGATTTCACGGACTACCGGGTTATACGGGCTTAAGTTTGCTCAATCGTCTGCTCTGATGGATGATTTTCTTACTTAATTTTGTATAATTGGTCGGTTCTGTTACAGCTGGTATCAGAGCATGGTTTAGCGTGTTACTGTTCACAAGTGTATTTAAAACAAAAAGGCATTTGAAAAACGTGATTTTAAAACTATAAAGTGTGCCAGTGATCATATCCGTTATGCCCAGTTAAGGACTTTAGGTGGCTTAATTAAGTACTGACTGGGGTTCTTGCATCATATTTCTCTTTCGTCGCTCATACGGCGTGCTATTGTATGAGTGCCACTTGTTGAGTGGTAATGAATGGATCATTTGCCTCTACGCCTCGGTAAGTGTGAGTTGTGAGAGCATGATCGGATACACCGCCGATCTAGGGTGAATGCTTATTTGATGCCGGAGTAATTACATGTTTTACAAAGGTATCTCATGTATGGGTCTTCCGTCTATGGAGGCGATGCCGTCAATAGGACGATGGTTCGGGTAGTTACTACCGTTGTACACGTATCTGGGGATTCGTGTAGAGCGTGTAGATAAAACTTTACTGCTTTTATGCATTCATTGGGAATTGGGCTGAAATGAATTTTCTACAGGTACATAACAACGCTATCGTGTAGAACGTATTAGCTACGTATTGAGAGATCGTTGTATGCCACCGAATTAGTCGTTAGAAATTATTTATTTCCTAAGTTTGTGAGAACGTACGACCCGTACATACATCATGTTACTTGTGCATCTCATTCATCTCATGCATACCTCCCCTTATAAATTGATTATCTCATTTTGATAAAAGTGTATCACCTAAAATATGTTTCCCCGAAGTAATAAGAGAACTTTTGCTACAGATGGCCCGCACGAAGCAGACCGCCCGTAAGTCCACCGGAGGAAGAGCACCTCGACGTCCGTTGGCCCTGAGGGAGCACCGCACCACGGACACCTTCTTGAGCGAGTTTGGCATGCCGACCTTGCTTTGGAGAGTGCTCCATGATGTGGGGTACCCAGAGGGTCAAGAGCTGGTGTACTCTTGGAATGAAAGCCAGTTAGCAGAGGATGGACTCGCAGTGGTGGAGATCACGGTTCCTGCTCTCGGTGATGCTCCAGATTGGGATGGTTGGCATTTGGAGTTTGAGGGTCGCACTCCAGCTGAGGGTGCAGAGGGAGCAGCCTTCCGTGTCATCAGGGACATTATGAGCAGATTTCCCAGTGAGCTTGCAGCAGCTCTAGCTGGTACTTTTCCTAGGGATGATCCTCGCGACGCCATTTGGGTTCAGCCTCAAGGAAGTGCATTGGTCAGAGGTCCAGCTGAAGGACAGGCTAGCGACAACCAGGCAATGAGTGCTATGTTCGCCGCTATCAGAGCGTATGAAGGTCTTGAGAGTACTTACTGGACTTTGACTGGCTTGCGTAGTGAGGATAAGCTAAAAGGGAAGCAGCAGAAGAAGAGACAGGCACAAGCTATAGCTAGCTTGCAGGAGCAGTTGGCTGATATGAACTTACAGCGAGATCAGGCGGTTGAGAGAGGTGATAGAGCTATGCAGCGAGTGCATACGTTGACTCAAGCCAACAACAATGCAGACCGCATGATTGGACAGTTGGTTCGGGAAAGGAATGAAGCCTGGAACGCAAGAAACCTTCTGTTGCAGAGAGTCGATGAGCTAGAGGAATACAACGGCAACCTGCACGAGGAGTTTCACGCGCTCTACAATGGGGTTGGCCCATATGCTCCACCGAATGCCGCTGGCATGGACATCGATGACGACAACCAGAACAAGCCTGTAGTTTCACTGGGAGGCGATGGTGACGTCTCCGATCCCGACGATGGCCCCGAGGAGTAGGCTAGTTGCTTTTGCGCTAGTATCTAGGTCCTGTCGCGATGACCTTTCTTTTGTTGGCATGTAATCCATCGTATGTTGTTTCGAACGTATGAGACTTGGTATGTAGTTGGAACTGATTCTCGAATGCGATATCTGAACGCATAAAAAGTCCAGTGTATGTATGCTGGCAATGTGATTGTATGGACACGATGTTTGCCGTTTAAGTAATTCGATTAAGTGCTGTTGTTTTAATTGGAATGCGATTATTGTGCCTCTGTTTTATTGCATGAATTTATTCTCTCCAGTAAATTCAGTACGGCATAATTTTTCCTTCACTCGCAATTATTACAGCTTCACTCAATCGTTACTTGTTGCTGAAATATGCAGATGACAAACACTCGCCGAACCACGTACGAGGCCGCTGAGCCCGGTGCTAACGGTACGGGGACTGGTGGTGGTGGTGGAAACCATGGAAACAACAATGAACCTCCCCATGAACCACATTTGCCACCTCCTCCCCCATTTACCCCGGAGATGTTTCTCGCACAGCTGCTTGGGAGTCAGCGCAACACGGAACAATCCCAGAAGAACATGGAAGATTTTCTGCGCACCATCGCCAACAACGTTCAACGTGGTAACAATCAAGGCGGTGGCATGGGAGTAAACCAATATAGCAGCTTCAAAGATTTCATGGACACCAGGCCACCCGTATTCAAGGAAGCCACAGAGCCACTCGATGCTGAGGAATGGATCAACATGATGGAAGATAAATTCTGTGTGTTGAGGATGACTGAGGTTCTGAAAATGGAGTATGCTGCACTTCAATTGCAAGGACCGGCGGGAATGTGGTGGAAGCACCATCGCACCACCTTCCCTCCAAATGCTCAAAT
Organism: Miscanthus floridulus; assembly: GCF_019320115.1. Classification (NCBI taxonomy): domain Eukaryota; kingdom Viridiplantae; phylum Streptophyta; class Magnoliopsida; order Poales; family Poaceae; genus Miscanthus; species Miscanthus floridulus. Next base: position 11,006,471 of record NC_089588.1, on the reverse strand, counting down.
TTCTTGGAGAGAGTTTGCTGAGGCCTTCCATGGAGTCTATATTCCACCAGGGCTGACCGAGATGAAGTTGGGAGAGTTTCTGGCATTAAACCAGGGCACCAAGACCGTGACGCAATACCTACATGCTTTCAACAACTTGTGTTGCTATGCTCCCGACATGGTTGACACAGATGCTAAAAGGATAGCCAGTTTTAAGAGGGGTCTCAATCCAAAAATGATGAAGCATGTCGGTACCAACAACCGCGTCAGATTCAATGACTTCATCAGCGACTGTCTGAAGCAGGAGAAGAATAACAACGCTAGCACCGCAGCCAAGACACGCAAGAGAGCCTTTGAAGGAGGGCCGTCTCAAGCTAGAGCACCTATGGGAGGTCGTCCCCCATATCTCCCATCGGCACCTGGTGCTAGATTCAGGCCACCTCAGCCAAGAAGCCAGAATTTCCGTGGACCTCAAAAGCCGTACAAGATGGCAGTACAACCCAACAAAGCAGCCGCAACTGCGGTGCAAGGCAGTTCCAAGGGAGCTGTGGGATCTGCCGGGACAGTAAGAGGACCCTGCTATAACTGTGATCAACCCGGTCATTTCTCGAAGTTTTGTCCGTACCCGCCCAAGAAGAAGCAGCAGACTTATAATGCTAGAGTGCACAGTACAACAGTGGATGAAATCCCAGAGGGAGAGCCTGTCACTGCTGGTAAGTTTCCTATCAACGAAAACCCTGCAGTTGTTCTATTTGATTCTGGATCATCGCATTCTTTTATGAGTCAAGCATTTGCACAGAAACATGAACAACTATGCACAGAATTGGGTTATGGTTACCGTATAAGTTCAGCAGGGGCTGATGTTTTGACCAACCGGATGGTTCGAGGGGCAACCCTTGAATTAGGTAGCAGGAAGTTCCGAGTAAACTTGATAGTTATGCCTGGGTTAGTCTTAGATGTCATTATAGGGATGAATTGGATGAAGGATTGGGGAGCAGTCATAGATACTGGAAGTCGAGTACTTACCCTTAAGGATCCCCTAGGTGAGGGTACTTTCCAAGTACCATTGCCTCGGAGAACAGACCTTATAAGTGTTACATGTGCTACGGCAGTCATTCCTATTCATCAGATTCCGGTAGTGTGTGAATTTCTGGATGTATTCCCGGATGAGCTACCTGGTCTTCCGCCAGATAGGGAGATTGAGTTTGGAATTGAGTTAGTCCCCGGAACGGCTCCGATTTCAAGGAGACCCTATCGGATGCCTCCAGATGAGTTAGCTGAGCTAAAGAAGCAATTAGAAGAATTGTCAAAAAAGGGGTTTATTCGGCCAAGCAAGTCTGAATGGGGATGTCCCGCTTTGTTTGTGAAAAAGAAGAAAGAGGGCACGTTGAGAATGTGCATAGATTATAGACCACTCAACGCTGTGACCATCAAGAATAAATATCCCTTGCCTCATATTGATGTTCTGTTTGACCAATTATCCAAGGCCAAGGTGTTCTCAAAAATAGATTTGAGATCCGGTTATCACCAGATCAAGATTAGGCCACAGGATAAACCAAAAACTGCATTTTCCACCAGATACGGGTTGTATGAGTATCTTGTCATGTCTTTTGGCTTGACAAATGCTCCTGCATATTTTATGTTCTTGATGAATACAGTTTTCATGCCAGAATTGGATAAGTTTGTGGTAGTGTTCATCGATGACATTCTGGTGTACTCCGAGAATGAGAAAGATCATGAAGAGCATCTGAGAACTGTCTTGACCAGACTTAGAGATCATTAATTGTATGCTAAGTTTAGCAAATGCGAATTCTGGTTGAAGGAAGTTCCTTTTCTTGGTCACATTTTGTCAGAGAATGGAGTTTCAGTCGATCCAAGTAAGGTGCAAGAAGTTATGAATTGGAAAGCACCGACCACAGTTCCTGAGATTAGAAGTTTCTTAGGACTAGCGGGTTATTACCGTCGCTTTATACCAGATTTCTCGAAGATCGCCAAACCGATGACAAGTCTCCTTCAGAAGGATCATAAATTTGTGTGGACAGAAGAGTGTGAAGCAGCTTTCCACACTTTGCGGAAACTGTTGACCACTGCTCCTGTTCTAGCACAACCAGATATCGAGAAACCATTTGATGTGTTTTGCGACACATCGAAGACTGGATTGGGCTGTGTTCTTATGCAAGAAAGGAGAGTCATTGCTTATGCATCACGTCAATTGAGAAAGCACGAGGTCAACTATCCAACACATGATCTTGAACTTGCTGCAGTTGTGCACGCCCTAAAAATTTGGAGACATTACCTACTTGGTAATGTGTGTAATATTTTCACGGATCACAAGAGTCTTAAGTATATCTTTACCCAACCAGAGCTAAACATGAGACAACGTAGATGGTTGGAATTGATCAAAGATTACAACTTGAATGTGCAATATCATCCTGGTAAAGCCAATGTAGTGGCAGATGCTTTGAGCAGGAAGTCACATTACTTGACTGTGCAGCCATTACTTGAAGATGGATTCGATCTAATGCATCCTGCTGTGTTAAATAGTATTCAGATTAGTTGCTCTTTGGAGAGTAAGATAATAGAAGGTCAGAAAACTGACAAGGGGATATTCCACATCAAAGAGAAAATAAAAGAAAAGCCGTCTCAACACTTTAAAGTGGATGAACAGGGCGTATTATGGTTTGACAACCGTCTTGTGGTTCCCAAGGATCGAGAGCTTAGAAGTAAACTCATGGATGAAGCTCACCTTTCTAAGCTATCTATCCATCCCGGAAGTAGTAAGATGTATCAAGAACTAAGATCTCGCTATTGGTGGACCAAAATGAAGAAAGAAATTACAGCATATGTTGCCAGATGTGACACATGTTGTCGAGTGAAAGCCATTCACATGAAACCTGCCGGTATGTTGCAACCCTTATCAGTCCCTAGTTGGAAGTGGGACGATATCATTATGGATTTTATCACAGGTTTGCCCACTACTCAAAAAGGACATGATTCAATTTGGGTAATTGTGGATCGTCTTACCAAGACCGCTCATTTCTTGCCGGTCAAAACAGATTTTCGACCACCTCAATATGCTGAGAAGTATATCGCAGAAATTGTGAGGTTGCATGGTATACCAAAGACCATAATATCTGATAGAGGCTCACAGTTCACGGCTCATTTTTGGGAACATTTACACAAAGGCTTAGGAACTAGTTTGATTCGCAGTACCGCTTATCATCCTCAGACAGATGGTCAGACTGAACGAGTGAATGCTGTTTTGGAGGATATGTTAAGAGCCTGTGTATTGTCTTCTAAAGGATCATGGGAATCATGGTTACCGTTAGCTGAGTTTTCTTATAATAATAGTTATCAAGAAAGCATCAAGATGGCCCCATTCGAAGCTTTATATGGCAGAAAATGTAGAACACCATTGAATTGGGTCGAACCTGGAGATAGAAGGTATTATGGCATTGACTTTGTAGAAGAAGCCGAGAAGAAAGTTCATATTATTCAGCAGAATATGAAAGCGGCCCAATCACGTCAGAAAAGCTATGCAGACAAAAGGAGGAGACCCCTTGTGTTTGAAGTTGGTGACTATGTTTATCTGAAAGTCACGCCAATGAAGAAGAAAAGGTTTGGAATCCGAAGAGAGCTTGCTGCGAGATTCGTAGGACCATACAAGATCTTGGAACAAAGAGGTCCGGTAGCCTACAAGTTAGAGTTACCTGAGACAATGAGTACAGTTTTCCCAATTTTTCATGTATCACATCTCAAGAAATGCTTACGTGTTCCGGAGGAAAGAATAGAACCTCGAGGTATTCAACTCAAATCAGATTTGGTGTATCGTGAGCAACCAGTCCGGGTGTTAGACACTAAGGAACGTGCTACTCGGAATAGTGTGGTGAAAACATACAAGATACAGTGGGATCATCATGATGAGGGAGATGCAACTTGGGAAACAGGAGAGTATCTACAAAAAGCTTATGAAGAATTTTATAACAAATGGTTCGTAACCCAAATCTCGGGACGAGATTTTTATAAGGGGGGAGGGCTGTAACACCCTGGTGTTATGCCTGCATTTAGGCATTGCTAATCATACATATCGTGCATCATCAAGCATCCTATTCATACATGCGTAATCTTGCATATAACAACTGAAACATTACTTCGAAACATACGAAACATGTTTGTGAAAAGTAAATGATGCATACACTTATTAGAGTTGTTTTGCTCTGATTCTTGCTTGCTAGTTGAGTAGAAACTGTTGGTTATGCTTGTAAATCATCTAGAATTGTTTAGCAAAATTTTTGGAGCAAGGTTTGTATTCAAATTAATTCAAAACTTTGCTTCCAAAGTAAATTCCCAAAATTAGGGTTTTGAGTTAAAATTTAACTTTGATTCTATAATTTAAAAATCTAGATAGAATTGGACTTTGGTCATAAAAGCAAAGTTGTAGGGAATTAAATTCTAAGCAACTTTCATTTTTGGTACATTTTCAAAAGAGGTCATTTTCTTTCTCAAAATAATGTTTGAAAGTTGGCATTTAAAAATATCTTGAATTTTTATTTGAAAAAGGAATTTTCTCCTTCGCGGGCCACCGCCTCGCATCTGGCCCACCAGCCGAAGCCGGCCCGGCCTGCCTCCGCGCCCGCCGCCAGCTCACCCGCCTTCGCCTCGGCCCAGCTGGCTCGCCGTGGCCCAGTCCACCGCGCGCTGCCTTCTCCTCCCGCGCGCCGCGCCCGACCGCGTCAGGTACGCCGCGCCGCGTGGCGAGCGCATGCCGGTGACGCAGGCCGGGTGGCGTCCAGTGGCCCCCGCAAGCACGCACGCCGCGCCGATATCACGCCACCGCAGCTTCGCATCCCCGCTGTCCGAGCGCATCACTCCGCACTCAGCCAGCCGCAGCAGCTCCTTCCGCGCGCAGTGAGCTCCACCACCGAGCGCCGCGGTCGTTCCGCCGGCGAATTGCTCCCCCTCCCTCGCCTCATTCTCCGATTCCTCGCGCCAGCAGCTCCGCCTCGTCAAGCCCCTTCAGTTGCGCCCGTGTGTGGCTGCCGTCGATGAGGTGAGAGGCCGTGGTGACCGTTTTCTTCCTCGCTCGGCCATGGCCAAGCTCATCGGAGCTCGTGCCGTGCCGGTGAACCGCTCCACCTCGGTCTTCCTTATCTCGCGCATCAGCACCGCTCTGCCCCCGCGACCTTTGTGCGCGCTTTTCCATGGGTTGCCGTGGCCGGGAAGCGCTGCCCGCAAGTACGCCGCGCCGCCGCGCCTGTGCAAACGCCGGTGAGGCGCTCTGCCTCGGCTGGCCAGGCCGAGCCAGGCCGGGGGCTGACGCCCTGTTGGGCCGTCTCCCCTCCCTCGCGCTCGGGCCGCGCAGGCCGGTGATGGCCGTGGGCCAGCTGTTCCCTTCAGGCCGGCCCAGTATTGTTTAAAGTGAATTGATTTCCTTTATTATTTGTTATTTGAAATCAAAAATGGTTTGAAAAATGTTTGGATGATCAAACTTGTTCCAAATTTGTTGAAACAAAATTTGCTAGGTTCCTTATCACCAGATCTACTTGGGAAAAATAGTGCATGTCATTTTTGATATACTTTTCTGTAGGATTTTATTTCATCATGAATATTGCTGATAACTTGAAAAATGTGTAGAAAAATCTATAGTCTTCAAAAAAATATGATTCCAAGTTTGTTAATCTTATTATGTCATGTACTTCCTAGGAAAAATATGTTTCATACATGTGCTGTGGGAAAATTTTGAGGTGTAGTTCAAGTACTTTTAATGGCTGATTTTTGTTATTTTTGCTAGAAAGCAAACTTTGTATAAAACATGCATGTGGTAATTTTTAGACAGTCATTATATGCTATTAAAAACCTAGGAAAAATACTAATTCTGTTGTTTGACACTTTTCATAGTACAAAGTAATTTCATGCTCATTTTTATGCTATAGCTTGTCATTTTTGTGTAGGATAGTTTACTTATCCAAATGCCATGAAATTTTTATGGTAGTCTGTTTAGGGTAGTAGTATGCTACTGCAATTTTCTCAGATTTTTAGGAGCATCAGAAATATAGGTTGCTATTCAAACCTATTATTAATTAGGGTTTAAGCAAGTGTTGCTTTAAGTGTGATTAAGAAATTAGTAAAGCTTTGGTGTATCTTTGAAGCATTTCATAAGATAGGTTAACTTAACATATTAGTAGTAGAAGAGAATGCAGTAGATGACATGTGCTTATAGTATAGTTTCTTGGATGATGTTGACTACCTTGTATTTCAACATATCCATCGCATTCATCTCCTTCGATGCACCGTTTGCATAATCCCTTACGCGCATTGCATCATACAGGATCGCAAACCGAGAACCCAGTCGTCATACCCGAGGAGCCCGAGGAGCAGCTCGAGGTGCAGCAGCAGGAAGTGCCAGAAGCCGACGAGGAGGACGTTGAGGAACTTCCGGAGTGCCCCGATCACCGTCCGAGCTCCTTCGAGAGAGGCAAGCCCCGGAGCATTTTTCTCCCGGTTTGCAATGATTTAATTAAATGCTTTACTTTAATTGATGCATTACGTTCAGGAGTTGTTTGCAACCGTTGCTGCATTATACCTTGCTTACCTTTGTTATACTATATCCTTGTTACCCTGGTATCCGTAGTCGAGTAAATGCTTAGCTGGCTTAGACCGGTAGAAGTCGGGTGATTTCCTGTCACCTGCGAGCTATAGGTGGTTACCTGGATCTGCTTGGATGACTATGAAGTCATGGTATAACTAAGTGTTAAATGAAGTTGAGACCGGACGGAGACTTGCAGTGTTTTGGACTGTAGTGTTTTCCGTCTGTGTCGATTAAGGACCGGCCGTTGTTGGGCCTCGAGTCATGTTGAACGCATGCCTTACATTTAGCTGGCCGGATAAAGTACCTTCCGACCGCGAAGCTGGGAGAATTTTCAGGCCGAGTAAATTGCCCGCAGCGCACTGTGCCGAAGCAGGTGTGGTAGGACACGGGGGCGGGATGATAAGGCCAAAGTGCAGTCGGTCGGCCCCCGGGTACATGTGGTTCCTGGCAAACTCGAGATTCCTGGAAAGTTGACTCGGTGATCAATATCTCACTTTAGCGGGTGAGTGAGATTTGTGTAAGGAACAAATCACCAGCTGGTTAGGAATCGATTCGAATCGCCATCGCTCCTGGATAGTGAGCACTTGACTTGAGTTACTTCATCGTAGTAAATGTTATGGAACACTTGGACAGTTATAACGAATATGACAGTATGGAAGTTGTTTAATGATCATTGGTTATCATTATCTGCTTAATCACATGTTTACTCTAGTATAGGTGCAAACCTAGTTGACAGGTTAATAATAATTAACTTGGCAATAATGCTTTTCTAAAGGTTCTCGAAAGGCTAAAAATGCTTCTTTTTGCAAATGAGTCAGCTACCCTACTATAAAGCCCTTCATAATCCTTGGTGTCAATTATTTTTGGTTATGTCGGGTAAGTCTGGCTGAGTACCTTCTCGTACTCAGGGTTTTATTCCCACTTGTTGCAGATGGGCAGATGTATTACGGCTACTGTATCAACTGCCTGTATCCTGCGATGGGTGATGCTTAGGACCATGGGCATGGTCATTCCTTACGTCTCATCTGATGCTTTTGTTGGAGATGATCATTCACTGGCACTCTATTTAAACTCTGTGTGTGTGTGTGTAGTTTGAACCAATGACTTCCGCTATTTTCATTCGAACTGGTTTGTAATAACTATGTTGAAACTCTGATGTATTTGAGATCGCGAACTTTTATGTAATATGTGATGGTGACCGCTAAACTTATTACGATCATGGCTGGGACACGAGTTGGTTTGAAATCCTTCGTGATTTCACGGACTACCGGGTTATATGGGCTTAAGTTTGCTCAATCGTCTGCTCTGATGGATGATTTTCTTACTTAATTTCGTATAATTGGTCGGTTCTGTTACAGTCTGCTTCCTCCGACCACTCAAACTTCTCGGATGCTTTGAGCAGTTTAAAGAACGGTAATCTCTTTTCGCCAAATCTTGATATGAAACGGCTGAGAGCGGCCATGCATCCGGTAAGCTTCTGAACATCCTTCACCTTTTTGGGCGGCTTCATGTCCAAGACAGCTTTGACTTTCTTCGGGTTAGGGTGTATGCTATCGTGACTGACGACGTTGCCAAGTAGTATGCCAGAAGGAACACCAAAAATGCACTTCTTTGGGTTTAATTTCCATTGGAATGTGTTAAGGGCTGCAAAGGTGCATTCCAGGTTGTCAACAAGGGTATGTGCTTCCTTGGTTTTGACAACTACATCAACATAAGACTCAACGAGGTCATCTTTTATCTTGTCTTTGAGGCAGGCCTATATAGCGCATTGGTATGTAGCCCTAGCGTTCTTGAGCCCGAACGACATGGTCGTGTAGCAGTAGGCGCCAAAAGGCGTGATAAAAGATGTCTTGATCTGGTCATCCTTTTTGAGAGCGATCTGGTGATAACCAGAGTAGCAATCGAGAAAGGAAAGCAGCTCGCAACCTGCGGTTGAATCTACGACCTCGTCTATGCGAGGTAAGCCGAAGGGGTCCTTAGGGCAGTGTTTGTTGAGATCAGTGTAATCAACACACATTCTCCATTCATTATTCTTTTTGCGTACAAGAACCAGGTTGGCTAACCACTCCGGATGATACACTTCTTTAATAAATCCGGCTGCCAAAAGCTGTGTAACTTCTACCCTAATCGCCTCCTTCTTGTCGCGAGCAAACCGTTGTAGCTTCTGCTTGATAGGTTTGGCCTTGTCGTTGACATTCAAGGAGTGCTCGATCAAGTTCCAAGGTACACCGGGCATGTCAGTAGGTTTCCATGCGAACACATCCACGTTGCTCCTCAAGAACCTGACGAGCGCGTCTTCCTATTTGGGATCCAGGTTGGCCCCGATAAGGGCCGTTTTGCTGGGACCGCCGTCGACCAGCTGGATCACCTTGTGCTCCTTGGACTTGGTGTTCTTGCGTGGAGCCTCGAGCTCTGGGATCTCCAGGTGGTCGGCCGAGGTCTTCTTGGCATCGAGCATGGTCTCGGCCATGCGAATAGAGAGGTCGTGAGCCTCTGCTATTTTGAAGCTGTCGTCCTCGTAGGTATAAGTTGCGTATACGTTGCCCCTGAGGGTTAGAAGTCCTTTCTCGGTAGGCATCTTCAGCACCAGATACCTGTAATGAGGTATGGCCATGAACTTGGTGAGCGATGGTCGACCTAGGATAGCATGGTAGGTGCCGTCGAAGTCAGCGACCACGAAGTTGACATAGTCGGTGCGGAAGTGGTCTGGGGTCCCAAATTGCACAGGTAGCGTGATCTGCCCGAGAGGTGTGGAGCTCTGTCCGGGGAGAACACCCCAGAACTGTGCCTCGTATGGCTTGAGATCCGCCTGGGTTATCTTCAGTGCTGGCAGACTATTCTTGAACAGTATATCGATGGAGCTGCCGCCGTCAATCAGCACCCTGTCGAACTGAACCTTGTTGATACAAGGATCGAGGACTAGGGGAAAACGTCCTGGTTCAGGTATTGCGGCCCATTGGTCTTTTCTGCTGAAGGAGATCTCGCGGTGAGACCAAGAAGGGAGCCACGGATCAGCGATGAGGTTGTCGGTGTTGGCCACGTTTAAGCAAGCGCGGGCGAGCAGCTTGCGTTCTCATTTGGTCTCGATGGACACTTTGCCTCCAATGATGGTGTGCACGCGATCGGTTGGCTTGACATACTTGTGACGGGGATCTGCGTCTTCATCGTCGTTGTCCTCGTTGTGCTGTTCCCCTGCGTCGTTAGGCTTGTCGGACGTATCCGGAGCCTATTGACGCGTGTAGATTGACTTGAGAACATGGCAGTTCTCCATGGTATGGTTTGACTTGGGATGGAGCTGGTAGGGCCATTTCAATGCTTTGGCGTAGTCTTCTTCGTAGTTGCGACGTCTGCCACCTTTTTTTTATGGTGTTGACCTCGCCGTCGTCTTCCCGAGCACGCTTGCCCCTGTAATCATCACGGCGGTTATGCCACTAATTACGTTGGTCGCGGTGGTCGTGGGGGTCGTTGCGCTGGTTGCGGTGATCAAAATTGTTGTTCCGACCACGGTTGCCGCGGTAGTCGTCGTGGTGTGGGGGGTGGTCGGAGCGTGGAACCCTTGCTGCTTCTTCGATGATTATCTTTTTAGCGTCGTCGGCATCCGCATATTTCTTGGCGGTGGCCAGGAGCGCTGTGACTGATTCAGGTCTCTTGCGAAGGAGCTTGTCCCGTAGGGCATCATGGAAGCGGAGGCCAGTGATGAAAGCCTCGATTGCCTCGCTGTCGGAGATTGACGGGACCTTGATGCGCATCTCTGAGAAACGCCGGACGTACTCGCGCAGTGGCTCATCTTTCCAATCTTGAATCCGTTGCAGATCGTATTTATTTCCCGGTTGCTCGCAAGTTGCAATGAAGTTGTCGATGAAAGCCTGCTTGAGCTCCTACCAAGAATCGAAGTAGTTTGCCGGCAAGCTAACCAGCCATTGGTGACCTGCATGACGAACAGCGACTGGGAAGTAGTTAGACATGACGTGCTTGTCAGCCATGGCTGATCTGCACGCGGTTTCGTAGAGCATGACCCATAATTCAGGGTTCTCCTTGCCGTCATACTTCTGAAGTTTTTCGAGCTTGAAGTTCTTGGGCCATATGACTTGGCGAAGGTGCAGAGTAAACTGCTTCAAACCCGGCGGGCCATGGGTAGTATCATATTCCATACGGCGATAGCTTTCGTGGGATGCACGATTGTTGGCTCTCTGGTTGATGCGATCACGTAGATCACGTCCTCCGAGGTAATGGCAGAGATCGTTATTGCCATCACGGCGATCTCGGTTGCCATCTAGATTAGCCCTGTGACCGTGGTTTTCACGGCGATTATTGCGGTTGTCTCGGCGGTTGTCGTCCCAAACGTCGCGGCGGTTGTCCTCCTGACGGCGGTTGTCATCCCGACCACCATCATGGCCACCATTTCCGCCTTGACAGTTGTCTGATGGGTCGTTGTTGCGCGAGCCACGTTGGTTGGGTGGCTGTGAGCAACTTGAGTACTGGCGGCTGTGGCTTGACTCGACTAAGACGAATGGAGCCTAGGCTTGATTTACGATCTCTGCGGTCTGGGCCATAGCAACCGTCAGGTGCTTGTATATCGTCACGAACTGCCTGGGTTTCCGGGGTATTGGGTAGCCGTTGCATTGTCGCCATAGCAATGGCTACGTTGGCGCTTGGAGTCCTAAAGACCTATTTGTCCCCCACCCTATCGAAGGCATTGTTGAGGTCGCGTGGCTAGACCCTTATGCGTCGTGCCTCCTCTTCCGCCTCGGCTTCGATTTGTCGACGATTAAACCGATCAATATTGCGTGCTTCGCGTGCCAGCCTTTCTTGCTCTGTCTCGCCGACTGCCGGTGGTTTGTCATTACTGACAATGTTGATCAAGTCTCCCCGCCTTGGTGGGAAGGATGGGAATCGCGGGTATCCCGGGGCGTGGTCTGGGATATCCAGATCGTATTCGACGCCTTCATCATCGTGATTCTGGAGCTTGGTGCGAACAGAGGCATTAGATGCGGTGCCGGACGAGGAGCTTGAGCCACCCTCTTGAACTGTGTGGACCGATCCTTCTTGACAATCCTCAATCCGGGCCATGTTGACGAAGTTGCGTGGCTTTGGCCGAGGTCGGAGTATAGAATGCAGACCCGAGCAGCGTTGTATATTGTAAGCATAGTTGGAGGCAGCGTTCCGTAGGCCGTAGGGCTGGGCCTGGTAGTTCCCCATCGAGGCTTTATACTCGGAGAGCCGCAGACCCATCGCAGAAGCTGGCCGACGATGAGCAGAGCGCCATTCAAGAGTAGATATGACCACGAGATCTGTACCAAGTCGTGCAGGACGACTGGCCCGAGCTGATCGGGTAGATCTGTTGTGGGGAGCGGTTATCTGCTCATTAGGTTGACTTTGAATTGAACTTACCAGAGCTAGGGTTTCAACGAGTTTGGTGCCGACCCGATCGATGGAGTCGAGCAGGTCGGTGTTGTCGATCTGCTTCCCTTTGTAGCGGGGAAGCGGACGACGGGTTGTCAGCATGGCTGAAGGCGATGCGGGCATGGTCGGAGCCAGATCCACCATGGTCGAAGCCAAATCCACCATGGTCGGAGCCAGATCCACCGTGGTCGGAGCTAGATCCTCCGTGGTCAGAGCCGTATCCACCGTGGTTGAAGCCATAGCCGATGCAGGTGAAGCAGCGGTCGACGCAGATTGAATCCGCGCCTCCTCTGTGATCATGGCGATGAAGTCGTTGGAGCCGATGGTCCAGGTGATCTGACCGACGGTGAACGTGAGGCCGTTCGGTGTAGCCATGGAGCCAGGGATGATGACCATCTTGTTCGCTTGGAGAGCAGTACGCACACCCCCTACCTGGCGCGCCACTGTCGACGAAATATGGTCGGCAGTCTACCTAGGGGTATGCCCAAGGTAGTAGATTGTCGGCAGACAGATGCGCAAGCCACAAACAAGATGGTGACGCAAGACAGACACGAGATTTTATCTAGGTTCGGCCGCCAAGAAGGCGTAATACCTACGTCCTGCGTCTGATTGTATTGCTGTATGTCAATGAGAGATGTTTTTTAGAGGGGTCCCCTGCCCGCCTTATATAGTCCGAGGGACAGAGTTACAGATCTGAAAACTAATCCTAGCCAGTTACAATTGCCATAGGTGGCCGGATAAGGATTCCTATTCTAACCGACCAGGATCTTGCTTGATCGCCAAATCTGTCTTGACTCCTTGCGCGGGACTCCGAACAGGTTGGCCGGGCCGCACGTCGTCTTTTAGTGGACCGGACCCTCTGATCCGAGCCGGCCCAAGCCTAGCCGTAAGGGTATAGGGGTTAATACCCCCACACACATGAAACATGCATCTGAAACACTGGCTGCAACACCATATCTACTTCATATATGTCTGAAACACTTGCAAAAACACCTGAAAATACTTCATATGTGTGAAAGCATATGCAACATCTAGATAAAATACTTGCAAATATACGTCTGGAAAACAAGATGAAACATTTGTAACATACACTTGAAACATACGTGTATAACTACTACAACATGTGCAATATTCCGATCTACTTTTTGCAACGTCAAGATGAAACACTTGCAACATACAGATAAAACATCTAAAATACTTAAAACATACTCTTGCAACATGGGCTTTGCTTGAACGAATAGAGGCATGCCGACGCGGAGGTTGACAGCGACGCATGGACCTCGCTGTGCGGCAGCGGCACGGGCAACTCGCCGGTGGGCACGACGTCACACAAATCTTGTCCCCCTCGCCTGCTTGCTAGAGCATCCGTTATGGAGGCTCGCCGGCTCAGTGGAGGCGGTCGCGGCTCGCCAGCTCGGTGGAGGCGGTTGCGGCGAGCGGGTCGGCCGCAGCGAGGAGGTAGCGCGGTGGAGGCGGGCGAGGTAGACCGGGCCCGGTGAGAAATGCGGCACGAATGAGGCAATGCGGGGAGGCAGAACATAGGAGGGCGCAGGAGATGGGCGCGCGGCGCAGTGGGGGTGCGACGCTGCGGAGGACGGGTGACAGCGAGACGGAGTGGGTGGGCGGATGGGCACGGTGACGCAGGGAGGAATCGATGCAGTGAGCATAGAGGCGCGCGGACGGGACGAGCGGATAGGATCACTGGATGAGCGGCGCATGCAAAAGTAAGCGGAGGGAGGCGTTCGTCAGTCCGCGTGTCTTAATGGTATCATTATCGTTTCCCAAAACAAAATGCACCTAATGTTTTTATTATGGGCCTGGCCTGCTTCCTCCTAGTGGTTGTTAATGGGCTCCTGGGCCGAACGAGTCCATGCTACTCGTCTCGTCTTCTTCCTTTACTCCGTCCCTTCTCGTTGGCTGGCCTTTCCGCGCCGCAGTTGTTGGTTAGGGCGGGGATGGCGGCGCCGCTCCTCTTCTACGACCTCAGCCTCCTCCCGTCCTCCTCCTCCGGTGACGGAGGCGATGGCAACTCCAACTCCTCTTCCTCCTCCCGCCTCCAACTCTTAGCCGCCACGGCGCGCGCTCTCGAGCTCGGCTACGCCGCCGTCGCTCTCGACCACCTCCACCGCGGCATCCTTGCCGACTCCCACCGCTGCCGCACCGAGCTTTTCGCGCCCCTCTCCTTGCTCCCGCTCCCATCCTCCGCCGCTCTCCATCGCCGCCGCCTCGCCTCCCCCGCCTCCGAGCCCTTCCGCCAGTACACCCGAATCACCCTCTCCCTCGATTCAGCTGCTGCCACCGCTTCCGCGCTCGCCCCCTCCGCCTCCCGCCTCCTCCGCAAGACCTCGTCGCAGCCCGCCCCCTCACCCAGGCCGCATTCGATCACCTCTGTCAGGCACCCCTCTCAGCTCAACACCTTGATCTCATCTCCATCGATTTCTCCTCCCACGGTAAGCTGCCCTTCCGCATCAAGCCCCCAATGCTCAAGCTTGCCCTGCAAAAGGGGCTGCATTTCGAGATTGCCTACTCCCCACTCATTTCTACTGACGTCAATTGCAAGAGGAACCTGATAGCTGAAGTCAAGGTCAATGTTATTCTACTCCTACCCAAAGACCCAACATTGTTTTCCCTTTGTGATAACGCCTCTCTCTCTTTGAGAAGATCACCTATTTTCAGACACCATATGGTACATACAACTTTTATATATCTATAATAATACATTCCATTTTCAGCTTTTGGTGGACTGGACTAAAGGAAAAAATCTCATCATCTCAAGCGCTGCTCATACTGCTTCCCAGATCAGAGGCCCCTATGATGTCATAAACCTATCTGCTTATTTACTTGCCATTCCCATCGACCGAGCAAAAGCTGCTATGTCCACAAACTGCAGGTGAGCTATTCATTTGCCAAGCCCCTTGTCTCAGAAATCATGCATGGTAGCCAGCCATTCTGTCAATTTATGCTACTGATTGGGTTAGTTTTGGCTCATGCAGTAACCCCTGTGCAAAGAGCATCTTTTGCTGTTAAAATATAGCAGCTTTTTGTTTTATTTAGTTTCAGCTCTCTGATTGCAACCTGGAACTGGCCATTCTGTCAATTTACGCTACCTATTTTCCATTTAAAAAGACAGCAAATGTTGCTTGCATTGTGATGCGATTTTGTGCCATTTTTCTCATTGTCGGGTCACTTGTTTTGAAGGCTATGAGGAAGAAACACTTTTACAAAGAAACAATTAGAGTTGACAGACTATTACCAAATGAAGAGTTGACTTCAACAAAATTCAAGTTTGCTGATTGGATTGGTTGGAATTCTGTATCATCTGAAGTAGGAGCAAATCAGCTGGGACCTTCTTCCAACTTTGATGAACTTCCTGGTTCACCCATATGTGGTGTAATAGAAGGGTCACATGAAAAACCTCACAGTCCTGATGTGTCTGTCATTGCTAAACTGTCAGAACAACCTAGTGATCAAGGTTAAATCCCATCTGAAACTCAAGAAGAGACACTACAAGTTGACAGAACTGAAGTCCTGACAGATTGTGGCCAATCTATCTTGCCAGCATCTTTCAATTATCAGAATGCTATACTTGAGAAGGCTGAAAACAATGAAGTTTTTGTGAATCCTTTTGTGCAGCCTGGTACAGGTTGTTTTGCTGACCCGAAAATTATCGCCAAACATGTTGAATTCGTGCAGGATGCAATGGAAGTAGATACAATAGAATCATGTAGGCCAAAACTCGTTGTCAGTGACAATATTCTTTCAACCTCTGATACTAGTACGAAGCTAGCATGTTATGCTCTTCCCCATGGCATAGAGTTTTCTGGTACTAGTCTTGAGCATCAGGGGCCAAGTCACTCTAGTGAAATCCTAGCTAATGATAAGTCTTATATGAAATATCACACTGATTGCACCTCTGGTGTGAGGTTCATGAAATTTCTTCTGGTGCTGATGTTTGGCCTGAGGACAAGGATTCAGACAGGTATAATGGAATGCAAGCTGATAATGAGGCTTGCAGAGGTACTTCAGAACCACTGGAGTGTCCCCCATGTGGGGTAGATGACGAGGCACCATCTGATCTTTCATTTTACTCAAGTCATGAATTATGCAGGGATGTTATAATTCAGACGAAAGTTATGGAGGGAAAAGTAGAGCAAAGTAGGGATGAAAACATAGTACAAACTGTGGAAAATGAAGCAGAATCCATTGACACAAAAACAAGAACATCTATTTCAGTGGAACCTACGTCCCATGGTCAGGAGATCAGCTCAACTATTCATACAAGAAGCACTGGTGCAAACTGTGAAAGTGATGAGCTGAAAGAACAGAATTCTAAGGACATAAATGCTTCTTTGGATAAAAGTATTGCTAAAACGCATGAGCTACTTCTAAAATGTCCTTATCCAAGTGGTAAGGCTGGGATGTCCACAGTCATATCAGGTAAGATATGATGCCTTGACTAATCTTTTTTTTTTTAATTTGGAACACTCCTAATCTTTCTACTCTTTAATATTCAGAATTGTTTCATTTATTTACGGTGCATACTGCCGTTTTGTGTTGCATACCTTTTTTTTCTATGTTAATTCTCTAGTTTCTTGAGATGATACAATGGGGTTTCTGTCATCTTTCTTTTATAAGGGAAAGGCAATCAGAAGGATACTCCTTGTTCCTTGCCTCATTTACATATTTTGTTATAGAGTAAAATTCCTTTTGGAGAGGCCTAGAGGGTTTATCTTCTTGTTTCGTGAAAAGGATTTGATTCTGTAGAACACAAAAAATAAGTTCATATTATATCTATCTTCTAAACAAGTCTAAATTATTATTACTTTTGCAGAAAAGCGAAGACATAAACTAAGGCCGCACCATCCAGCTTATCTTCCTTTCTTGGGCTTCCTTCGGTCCGTTTGTTTCAAGAAGAAAATATGCAAAGTAAGAGGACTGATCAAACGTGCATGAGGTTTTATTTCACTCTGACAGGAGTTTGCTGTCAAATACCATCCCTGAATCATTATGTAACAAGGGAAGATCAAGAAATCTCGTTTTAAAGTTTTGATCTGAAATGGAAATCCGTTTACCAATCAGTTGTATTGTACATATGGAAAACAGAGACATACCTGAAAGGTGGAAAATTTTCTTTTTTGGTTCGTCCATATGTAACCTAGGTCTAACTTTCCCCGGTGCCACTACAAATCTCAACTTTCATGTTTTGTATAGTAAAACTCTCCTTTTGGTTCCTACTTTCATGTTTGGTGACTTTGATCAAATTAATCTTGGACAAATTAAGATATATACTGATCTGACCAATGACTAATGGGACTGGCAGTTCCACCTGGCTACAACAACAACAAAGCCTTTAAGTCCCAAACAAGTTGGGGTAGACTAGAGTTGAAACCCAGCAGAAGCAATCAAGGTTTAGGCACGTGAATAGCTATTTTTCAATCACTCCTATCTAAGGCTAAGTCTTTGGGTATATTCTATCCTTTCAAGTTTCCTTTTATTGCCTCTACTCAAGTCAACTTTAGTCTTCCTCTGCTTCTTTTCACGTTACTATCCTGGCTTAGCATTCCACTACGCACCGGTGCCTCTGGAGGTCTTCGTTGGACATGTTCAAACCATCTCAACCGGTGTTGGACAAGTTTTTCTTCAATTGGTGCTACCCCTAATTTATCACGTATATCATCGTTCCGAACTCGATCCCTTCTTGTATGACCGCAAATTCAACGCAACATACGTATTTTCGCGACACTTATCTGTTGAACATGTTGTTTTTTCGTAAGCCAACATTCTGCACCATACAACATAGCAGGTCTAATCATCGTCCTATAAAACTTGCATTTTAGCTTATGTGGTACCCTTTTGTCACATAAGACACTAGATGCTTGGCGTCACTTCATTCACCCTGCTTTGATTCTATGGCTAACATCTTCATTAATATCCCCGTCTCTCTGTAGTATTGATCCTAAATATCGAAAGGTATCCTTCTTGGACACTACTTGACCTTCCAAACTAATATCTTTCTCCTCCCGAGTAGTAGTGCCGAAGTCAGTTTTAGTTCTACTGAGTCTAAAACCTTTGGACTCTAAAGTCTCCCGCCACAACTCTAGTTTCTGATTCACTCATGTCCGGCTTTCATCAACTAGCACTGCATCGTCCGCGAAAAGCATACACCAAAGGATGTCCCCTTGTATGTCCCTTGTGACCTCATCCATCACTAAGGCAAACAGATAAGGGCTCAAAGCTGACCCTTGATGTAGTCCTATCCTAATCGGGAAGTCATCCGTGTCTCCACTTATTCGAACACTAGTCACAACATTGTTGTACATGTCCTTAATGAGCCCAACGTACTTGAAAGCTCTAGTTTGGTTTTGGTGAATTGATGAAACCCTAAGTGCTAACCTAGTTTATCAAGTGATCATGAGATAGGTATCACACTCTAAGTGATGAAGCAAATGAAGATCATAGCATGATGATGATGATACCATGATGATGATCAAGTGCTTGGACTTAGAAAGAAGAAAGAGAAAAACAAAAAGCTCAAGGCAAATGTATAAACTATAGGAGCTATTTTGTTTTGGTGATCAAGACACTTAGAGAGTGTGATCACATTTAGGATTGATAGCCGTACTATTAAGAGGGGTGAAACTCGTATCGGAATGCGGTTATCAAAGTGCCACTAGATGCTCTAACTCATTGCATATGCATTTAGGATCTAGTGGAGTGCTAACACCTTTGAAAATGTTTGTAAAAATATGCTAACACATGTACACAAGGTGATACACTTGGTGTTGGCACATTTACAAAGGAGGTGGTGTTTGCAGGGTTGAGATGGGTTTGGGTCCCTCTCTCCCTCCCGCCTCGCAAGCTCGGCGGGATTCGGCGCTTTCGGGAAAATTGAATGCCTATTTTCTATTGTGCCGGATGCAAATTCTTGGGGTTGGCACATTGGAGCAAGGGTGAAGAAGTTAGAAGTGAAAACGAGTTGACACGGCGGTATAATCACCCTACTCACTTATTTACACTCTTACAAACTAGTTGATACAAGCTCTTTAGTGTAATTAGAATTGAGAGCTTGCTTTATTATTTACATTCATCTAGTTGAGCTCTTTAGAGTAGCAAGATTGAGAGCTCTTAGTGAGTAGTT
Source organism: Miscanthus floridulus (assembly GCF_019320115.1). Classification (NCBI taxonomy): domain Eukaryota; kingdom Viridiplantae; phylum Streptophyta; class Magnoliopsida; order Poales; family Poaceae; genus Miscanthus; species Miscanthus floridulus. The sequence continues at coordinate 10,987,362 of NC_089588.1, read as the reverse complement.
ACATAGTAAGTTTGGGTGCCTAAGTAATCATTGCAACTAGAATTATTGGATAGGTGGCTTGCAACCCTTGTAGAGCTAGAGCAAGTTTGCATTACGCTATTTGTCATACTAATCAAATTGCTCTAGTTGATTTATAGATTTTTAAATAGGCTATTCACCCCCCCTCTAGCCATATTAGGATCTTTCAGTACTTCGTTGGGACTTTATGTTTGTCCAAAGCCCACCACATAACATTCCTTGGTATTTTATCATAAGCCTTCTTCAAGTCAATAAAAACCATGTGTAGGTCCTTCTTCTTCTTCCTATACCGCTCTATAACTTGTCTTATTAAGAAAATGGCTTCCATGGTTGACCTTCCGGGCATGAAACCAAATTGGTTCATAGAGACCCGCGTTATTGCTCTCAAGCGATGCTCGATAACTCTCTCCCATAGCTTCATAGCATGGCTCATCAACTTAATTCCCCGGTAATTAGTACAACTTTAAATATCCCCTTTATTCTTGTAGATCGGTACCAATATACTTCTCCTCCACTCGTCAGACATCTTGTTCAATCAAAAAATATGGTTGCACAGCTTGGTTAGCCATACTATAGCTATGTCCCTGAGGCATCTCCACATCTCGATTGGGATACCATCCAGTTCCACCTGGCTCACTACCTTTAATACACAAGCTCATGAAATCTGGTGAATATTGCAGTAGATATGTTTTAGGTTTGACCATTGACTGATAGTATGGTTCTGGAAATAAATAGAAATATAGGTCAAGGAAAACTAGTGTTGGTTTTACTGTTTCGCAAATGTGCAAAGTTACAGTAACAATCTAATTTATCTTTTTTCACGTAGCAGGCTTAGTACAACAACAACAACAACATAGCCTTTCAGTCTCAAGCAAGTTAGGGTAGGCTAGAGTTGAAACCTACCAAGAGCCCCAAGTCACGGTTCAGACACTTCAATAGCTGCTTTCCAACCACTCCTATTCAAACATGAAGAAGAAGAAAACAACAATATTTTTTTTACCGTGGTAACGCTACGATAACATTCAAACATGCAAATTAAAATAACCAAAAGACAGTTTCCTCTTTGCAGCATAAGACTTGTCATTTACAACTTAGCTGGTTTGATGACCATAGTACTGAAAGAGTTGATATCGACTATTAGCAACTTTATGCATGCTGATGTTCATTCAGAGTCTTCGATCATTGCACTACCCATATTGCAGACCCCTCAGCATCACTTGTGCTCGTCATACATGTGTTCATGCTGCCAGATCCAGTGCCTTTGCTTAGCAGCTTACTGCATGATGACGGATAGAATTAGCAAAGCTTAAGTTTGGAGTGAGATATGACATGCAGCATCTGATTTAACATTTTATATTCCAGCATCTTTGCGAATCACTTAAACAGGCTTTATGCTTATGGTCCATGAGACAATTTTTCAAAAATAGGAACGTCCACTCTAATGCAATCTTAGTGTTATATATTTTATCTACAATAACCAAACATTGTGAAACCAATATAACTTAAGTAGTCCTTTTAATTTTATCATCACTTGGAGTGGTTGTTCAGCATATTATATACATAGGACATAAAATTTTTCAGAAACATCCAAATTTTAGCAAACGAAATTTCAGTCATGTAGGAACAATATTTACATATCTGCTTTGGTGGTAATATGTCTACAACGGTCATTGGTTCTACTTATGGCCGTAATATTTGTCGGAAGTTGTTCAAGGGGAAAAAAAGTGGGTAACTCACCTACTATTCTTTGTCGAAGCATAACCTAAGTTATTCGACTGTTTCTGAGAATTGCAAATAATTTGTGGTGATCCCACAAAATGGAACTCCCTATTAAGGTTATGCAGTTATGCAATTCTCAGAAACGTCTGCAAAACCAAAGCATACTGTCAGCCTCTACTTTGCAAGCAAAAGTCTGTATCATAAGGGAAAGAATATTAACCCACTGAAGATGAGCAACAGGCGAATCGAGCAGAAAACGTCATAAAAAAAGACACCATGCAAAGGAAACAACAAAGATCCCATGTACCAGATCCTGATTTTCAAGCTTGGTCTGTAAAGTTCCTAAATCATCAAAACTTCTTGTGAAGCCCATCTACAGCCTCTTTAGTTATTCATGTCTTTAAAATTGGCCTAATATAACAAAGCAAAAAGCAGAAATCACTCGATGAGCAATCCGAAAACAGCTAAAAGTCATGATAATAATGACATCAGATCAATGCATACAAAAGAAAATAAAGGCTAGCCAGTTAACTCTTAACCTAAAGTTCTCCAAGGTCAGAAGTTGTGTGATCTCCTTAAACAACTCCTTGAATATTGACAGCAATATCATAGTGTTTCTCAAGCTTCTTAAGTGCCTCACAGAAGCGGTCAGATCCTATGTTATCAAGCAAAACACACACATTACTGTTTTACCGAATAAATAAATGACAACAACAACAACTTTCAGTCCCAAGCAAGTTGGGGTAGGCTAGAGTTGAAACCCACCAAGAGCTCCAAGTCACGGTTCAGGCACTTCAATAGCTGCTTTCCAAGTACTCCTATTCAAATATAGATCTCTAGGTATATCCCAAGCATTCAAATATCTTTTTATTGCCTCCCCCATGTTAATTTCGGCCTTCTTCTACCTCTCCTCATATTATTAGCTTGGCTTAGAACTCCACGTAGCAGGCTTAGTAATTCTGCATTAATTTTATTCTTATTAGGTAGTTACATTCTTACCAAGTATTGTTGACTTTATTGTAAATGGAACAGAAACAGTTGGTTGCATGTTTGCTCATGAAATGTTATGTCATGCTAATGCTGAAATTAGGAGGATATTAAACTATTAGCTCAATCCTATCTGACGCTTAATTCTTCACTGCCTGTGAAACATGATTTCATATATTCTTGTTGAAATAGAAATTGTTGGCATTTGTTGCTAGATCCTTATTACAGGATGCTCTACACTAACAAATGTGTATAATCATCAATGTTGGTGTATGCATATGTAACTAAAAGAAAACCCATTTGAAAGTGTTTGCATGTCTAGCCTTGAAACACCTTACATATAGCACCTCAATTTTAGCAGCTTCTTCCTTTCTTAACTGACAATAAACCTGCACGTGACCACCATGTATGGCCATTATGTTATTCTTAGGCTTTGTAGGCTCTCTGAAGTAGCATTATGTTATTCCTACTCATCCTGATATCCTCTATACCTAACAATACTGAAGCAGTAGAAATGTTATGTTTTGTAGTGATTGCCTTGAAATAATATGAAGCAATGGTTACTAAAACTGGATTCATCACCAAAAAAAAATTATACAAAATGTAATCTCATTTTAGTACCTGGCACGGCAGAGCCTGCAAAATTATAAATTATTGTAAACAGACATTGTAGCATATGGTGCTCCCATGTTGCCATAGTATAGCAAATCAACTACAAGATGAACCAGCTATACTGTACTCAAATGCCTCTGGAAAGATTGAGTTGGATGTGCATATTTCTTGTTTTCTTTCATTTCTGCTTAGTATTCTATGGATGTAGTTTAGGGATTAAACATGAACTACTAAAAATTTTCTCTTTAAAGATAGACTGTATTGGAAGGGAAGTTAAGATAAGCGCAGATAAAGTACAGTAAGCTCCGCTAGCATTGCTGTGGCTTTTCGAAAGCATTTGTTTCCTGATTTTGGATGCAGTAACAGTTGATAGCATTATTTTTGGAGGCCAAACAGCAATATCCTATTTTAATGGTATGAGATTCCACTATAACTAGTTAGCTATTACAGCATAGCACATGAACCATGAAATGACCATGCTTCTATTTGATGTGAAAAGTTTCTAGAGACCATGATCGTGGTAAAAAAACCATACCCTACACTTGCACCTGGAGGAAGATTTGGGGCAGGACCAAAACCTTTCCTCCATATGACACATCCCACCAGAACGGGAGGTCTTATCAGCCTCCATCTATGTGGCCTCCTTCAGCTAAAAGTTATTACATTTGAAATGGCCGGTTGGTTATTCTTAACTTCATTTCATTTGAATAGTGATTTCCAATTTTATATTAGGCATCCTATTGGAGTTAATTAAATGAACTTCTCTGTACTTGAATACCAATTATTTCAATAGTTGTGTATCTATGTAGTCTGTCAATAAATTCTCCGTGCACATCAACTAAACAATCATTTCATCACCACTCATGCTATAGTGGTGTGACTATTCTTATAGTTGACCTAGTAGAAGAAAAGGAAAATCTAGGAGAACTGCGCGCTATATCCTATCACCCCACTTGTTTTCATTATCTTACATGAATGATTCGTTGATGTGTTGCTTGACAAAGAGGCATTGGCTTATGAAATACTTGTATTTCTCTTTCTATGCAGTGAAGTGTCAATGGTTTAATGTGTGGTTGCTTTGGTGTCTTGAAATCGATGCAGGTTGCATGTAAAAGGAAGTCGTAAGAATTGTGGTGTACACAAGCAATTTGGCTCATGTCAATGGACAATAGATCTATGGTGCCCTTTGACTTTATCTTGTCGGTTGGCTAAGGCCACTTCAAGTCGTCAGGGCATATATATGGCTATGTCAACGTGATACACAATTCTTGAGTGGGCTACTGTAGGGATTCACGAGAAGCTGTGGCCACAATAGGAGCAGGGAGTGCTGCGATTGGTGTGAGGACACTCCAGTGATTTTACCAACCAATTGCCAACTGAAAACAGCGTCCTGGGTCAATAGCAGGAAACTTGTGCCCAGTAGTTGCTCGAAACAAAACTGATTCTTGTGGGCTCAGCCTTGCTGTAGGCTGCATTATTCAAAAGCGGTATCATACCATTTCTACCTACCCCACCAAAAATCTTGGGAGATGTCACTTCTGATTTTGGAAGCTCATCATATGAGAGCCAGTGCGGTGGACTTTGTAGGGACACAAGTCTTTTCAAGGATGCTTTTGCATTTAATTGCGATCATCATTCGGTGAGCTTCCTTTGCAATGATCTTTGTTTCTCCAAATCTGGATGTAAATGAACTAACTGCATGGGTTGCTTACCTTTGCATATGTGTCCATGCATCACATTACTCTGATTAGGGAATGATGGGGGATGCTAGAATCAGGCAAATATTTTGCATGTTGATTCCCTCCCCAGAACCTGGACCCATACATGGAGTGGTAGTGGTAGGTCCTTTCCCTTAGTTGCGGTGTGGTCAACTGCAAGTTGAGCATGTCTGTCCTGGTGTAACAGCAGCACAGGGCATGCATATGGGATGGGAGTATCATTTTAAGGATATCAGTGGAACCGAAAAGGTATATATAGGCGATATCTCCAACTTACTCATGTCTCCTTGAATAGAAATATAGATAGAATCATGAGCACTATTTTCCTTAATCATTTCCGATTTCCAGCTTTGGTGTTGTTTATGTGCTGTGCTCACAATCTATTGAGATTCTCATTGTCAGAACGTACACATGCATTGTGGTTTTGGTGCTAGCTGCATTGATCCAATTCCTTGGTGCATAGCATGGAGAATTCCTGCCTGCATTGTGGTATGCGCACCAGCTTACTTTTGTTAGGTTGTGGCAGCTAGCCGTGGATGCAGCACTAGCACCTGTACATGGCTCATTGTGTATGTATGTATGTTGGTCTCCATCTCCTCCTGTTGCATGTGTTTGTTCAAGTCTATAAAACCCAAGAGGGCCTGCCTGCCTGTCAGCTGTCACCACATACTACCGATCGAGATACATACATTAGCAGCACCCATAGGCCACAGCCATGTATCAGCAACACCATCACTGGGTCAATTCCTCTTGTTATTGCGTTGATGGTGAGCTCAAAGGTAGTGATGCCATCTTTTCCTCTCGGCCAGACGCCTTACTTGCCAGTGGAGGAGCATTCCTGCCTTCTCCATCGCCGCTGCCACCGCCGTCGAGCTACATGTCTCATTACTATTCGCAGCCCGCCCCTGCCATTGTTCCTCCACCCATGGCCAGCCAGCTGCACGCCACCCCCCACCTGTCCCCGACGACGTCGTCGTCCGGCATGGCTGCAGCAACGTCCTCCCCGTTTCGCCGGGCGTTGAGCACAGGAGATCTCATCGTCCGGGACCGGGAGGAGGAGCAGAGGGTGGGGGCGGCAGCGGCAACTAGGTACAGTGCGGAGGAGAGGCGGGAGCGCATCGACAAGTACCGGAGCAAGCGCAACCAACGCAACTTCCAAAAGAAGATCACGGTCTGCCTGCTGCAACATATATATCCATGCATATTGGTATAGCTGCTTCCTCTAACATATGCAAATGAATGGTGGCGCAGTACGCGTGCAGGAAGACGCTCGCAGACAGTCGTCCACGGGTGAAGGGCCGCTTCGCGCGCAACGGCGGCGACTACACGGAGGCGGATGCCGTTGCAGACCACCATGTCCATGTCCCAGCAGCAGCACATCAGTCAGAGTCAGAGTCAGAGTCGCCGGCAACAACAGCCGCACCAGAGTGGTGGCCGGCAGTGCAGGAGGAGGGCATCAACCTAGCAGAGCTCTGTGCCGACGACGACGAGATGCTGGCCGCCTACCCTGGAGTCTCCTCCATCAGTATAGCTGATCATCACTACAGCTGCCAGCCATAGATAGATAGATAGATGCATGAGTAGATGCTGCTCGCTTTAATTTATATTATTATATATGTCATTGCTTTTTTTCCTTTCTGCTAGTTAACATTATATACATCTCTGCACGGGATTTTCTTTTACTAGAAAGAAATTTGATATTGCCTTTCGCTTTAATTTATATATAACTTTTCTTTTATATATTTCCTCTGCTCGTTGTTTATTTCCTGATCAATCGATGTGCGTATCTATCCATGAGTCTGATGTACACAAGACAACATTCGTGTACTAGTCTTCTACATACATGATTTAAACATAAAAGTGCCTGCATCTGCAGTTTATTTCCTTCTCAATGACTTTGTTGTTTTATATCTTTTACATTTCATTTAACAAAATATGTATGTGAGACCTTGTTGGTACCGTGAACACACAAATCCAAAAGTTATGTTTTTCTCTAGAATGATCTGTTACATCTCAATCTCCTTGAGAAGAAGAGATTTTATTTTTTGTACAAGTTTTCATAAGAGAAGAAGAATATAAATAAGTAAGGATCCACTTCGTTAGTGAAAACCCGGTCCAAAAGAATACACACAACTCACAACCAACTTTTGTCGCTAGCCAAGCCACACCCAAAGTAGACGCACATAGCCATCGCTTAGCTACCATGCCACAACGAAGTGTAGCATTGAACGACAGTCACAACAACCCTATGTGGTTCCACCATAGCCGCACCACCCCTGCACAGCATGAGAAAGCGCAATGGCCAAGCATACCGACACACTTATGTCACGTGTAGCTGACCTAGCAGCCCAGTCAGCCACACATTATACACAAACACTACGCCAGCCACCATTTGTAGGGGCGGAAAGGGCAATGGCCAAGCATGACCGACACACTTATGTCACGCGTAGCTAACCTAGCAGCCCAGTCAGCCACACATTATACACAAACACTATGTCAGCCACCATTTGTAGGGTGGTTTTGCCAGCCACCCCTACGAAGGGGTGGCTATAAATCGCTGATTTGTAGGGGCGGCTGACAAACCCGTCCCTACAAATCAATTTTTGAAAATTCATGAAATCGGGCCCCCACCGGTCAGCCACCCGCCCACTCATTGAAGTCGCAAATCGCGGCATTTTTTGCGCGAAAATCGCGCTCTTCGCAGCCGGCGGGATTTGAACCCGGGACCTTTCCCTCGCGCGTACCTTCCTCTACCACTGCACCTCACACTCACTTGTGTCCATATTGCATTTTAGTTCCCCACATATTATACAAAACCGAGTATAAATTGATTGTTTGAGGCCCTAAACGAACTCAAATGAAAAGGTTGTCAACTACAAAGTTTTATAACTTTTCAAGATCTACAACTTTTATTTTGGTAGTTTCTCCATCCGAGGTCGTTTACAAAATTTGAATTTTAAATTTGAGAAATTCAAACGTAGTTTTCCATGACAAGATGAATTCAAATCAAAAAGTTGTCAACTACAAAGTTTCATAACTTTTCGAGATCTACAACTTTCGTTTTTCTGTTTATCCATCCAACGTCGTTTAAAAAATTTAAATTTCAAATTTTAAAAAATTCAAACATAGTTTTTGATTTCAAATCAAAAAGTTATCAGCTACAAAGTTTCATAACTTTTCGAGATCTATAATTTTCATTTTGGTTGTTTCTCTATCCGAGGTCGTTTGAAAAAATTAAATTTCAAATTTGAGAAATTCAAATGTAGTTAACGTTGACAAAATTGATTCAAATTAAAAAGTTGTCAACTATAAAGTTCTATAACTTTTCAAGATCTACAACTTTTATTTTGATCATTTGTTCATCCGACATAGTGGTAACAATGTTAGTACCACTTTGTCATATGAAGAAATGACTAAAATAAAAGTTGTAGATCTTGATGAGTTCTACAACTTTTATGTTCATGACTTTTTCATTTGAAATCATTTAATATTTTAAAATGACGTTTGAAGTTGCCATTTTTGAAATTCAAAATTCAAACAGATAAAACACAATCACATTAAAAGATAGATAAAATAATAGATGTAAGAACATAATAATTTGATAGAGCATGATTTTAGAAATTTTTAAGAAACAAATCATCAAATTTGAAGTTGGCCGGTATGAGGAAGAAAGACTAGTTACAAGTTTTAGCCAGAGATTAAAAAGAGAAATCATAGTTCTTCGTCAATTTCAAAATTGAATTTCAAACAGCATTTTGAAGTAGTAAATGATTTCAAATGAAAAAGTTGTAAACAACAAAGTTTCATAACTTTTCGAGATCTACAACTTTTATTTTGTTCATTTCTCCATCCAAGATCGTTTGAAAAAAATTAAATTTCAGTGCTTAATTTTTAATATTCGGCGTCTATTTGTAGGGGCGGCTCAATATTGAGCCGCCTTTACAAATCTAATTTGTAGGGGCGCTAGATATAGAGCCGCCCCTACAAATCGGACCATTTGTAGAGACGGCTAATAACACCAGCAGCCCCTACAAATGGATTTATAGGGACGGCTTATTTGGGAGGCATTTGTAGGGGCGCCCCTAAAAAAAGGAGGCATTGCTACAAATCGTTTTTGTAGTAGTGAAATGTAGTGTCACCGTTTGCCACATAAGTCAGGAGTGAGGACTCTCTACCCATTACGGTATAGATCCGTCCAACCAACCATGGGTGAGATTAGGTCCGACTCTCAGGACAATGGATTTAAACATTACCAAGCCTATGGCCAAGCTAGCCATCTCACATATGCAAGCAACATCGATAACCGTCAACACTAGCACAAGAGAAAGGAGTCGAGGATGATGATGATGTACAGCTTGCCACCGCCACTGCCCTTAGATCCGACTAGACTTCTAACTGCCCGCTTAGGTAGCAGCAACGGACATGGGAGGAGGGATGAACATCATTGGTGTGATAGTGTCAGACTCATGTTCTGGCAGATATGGGAGGGAAGAACATATGGGGTTGTTTGGTTTAAGGAATGGAGACATGAAGTAGTCTATCATCTTCTCACTTTTTTTTTCACTTGTGGGATGAAATGAGTTGATCCGGCACTAACTTATTTGACAATATAGGTACAAGAAATGAGGTCATTTCACTGAATTTGAGAGATGATCATGCTTCACATCATCCAGATTTCCTTTCCTCAAACCAAACATCCTAATAGATTATGCATGTTTGTTTCATCAACTGTTAAGGTCCAACAGAGTGCATGAAAACAATAATAAAAAAGAACGTGAGATTTTAATTCATGGAGAGGCATAAGAGGAAACATATTAAAAGAGACAAAGACACCGGTTATGGGGGGATTGGCAAATGTGCTCTAGTATCCATAGATAGTATTATTACAAGTATATGTAGCTCTCACCCAATGATCGATACGATACTTGCAGTAGTTTCTTCTAGGTATAGGTAGCTCTCCGGTCGAGAGGGGAGAGATGGATCGATTGCAAGCTTGCAATAGGATGCTGTCCCGCAGCTATTGTACTAGTGGTGACAATATAATCCCATTGGATTTTCTTTCATGTCTTCTTTCTTTGTAACTTACATAATTAATTTCTCCCAAGAATGCAGTAGCAGATCTCACGTGCATGATATGATGCTAGGCTACTGGCTAGCGTATCAACAGAAGTCTCATCACTACTAGAGTTCAGGGTGTTAACAACCAAATATATATGTTAGCCACCACCAACTGCATGTGGTGGTTGTTCGACTTATCCAGTTATTAGTGTCTCCTAAGTTTAACTCTAGAGGAACGTAACTACGCAATCTCTGTTGAAATCAAGAGTGAAAAAAATGGAAACAAGGCTGGCTACGTATCAGTGCTTGCTTTCTAGTGCAAGCTGTAGAGTCTTACCGCCTATGATTGGAAGGTCCCGGGTTCGAGTCGCGGTCTCCTCGCATTGCACAGGCGAGGGTAAGACTTGCCACTGACACCCTTCCCCAGACCCCCCCCCCCCGCACAGAGCAGGAGCTCTCTGCACTGGGTACGTCTTTTTTATATTTTGGAGTGGAGCACTTCTACAGTCTACTCCGGTCCTCATGTATATGATTCCATTCACTAGTGCACAGCCTGCTAGTATTTGTCATACATCGGATGAATCTAAAGACACATACATACACCTAACACCTTGAACAAAATATGCATACAAACAGAGAGACCTTTACCATTAACTTCTCTCAACCTTCTTGATCAATATTACTTGACCACACGTAGCAGGCTCCAGAAAGCAATGATCTTCCAACTGCATATTTTAATGGTTCAATTCCAAGACACCGCCACCTGAAACTTTGTCTATACAGCAATGATGCCCTTAGTTTATCGCGGCAAGAGGGGCTCTCTGTGATTCGGGTGTCGTCGACCCTGCCAACTGCTGCTTCCCGTTTCCATTTGTAGGGTGGTTTTGCCAGCCACCCCTACGAAGGGGTGGCTATAAATCGCTGATTTGTAGGGGCGGCTGACAAACCCGTCCCTACAAATCAATTTTTGAAAATTCATGAAATCGGGCCCCCACCGGTCAGCCACCCGCCCACTCATTGAAGTCGCAAATCGCGGCATTTTTTGCGCGAAAATCGCGCTCTTCGCAGCCGGCGGGATTTGAACCCGGGACCTTTCCCTCGCGCGTACCTTCCTCTACCACTGCACCTCACACTCACTTGTGTCCATATTGCATTTTAGTTCCCCACATATTATACAAAACCGAGTATAAATTGATTGTTTGAGGCCCTAAACGAACTCAAATGAAAAGGTTGTCAACTACAAAGTTTTATAACTTTTCAAGATCTACAACTTTTATTTTGGTAGTTTCTCCATCCGAGGTCGTTTACAAAATTTGAATTTTAAATTTGAGAAATTCAAACGTAGTTTTCCATGACAAGATGAATTCAAATCAAAAAGTTGTCAACTACAAAGTTTCATAACTTTTCGAGATCTACAACTTTCGTTTTTCTGTTTACCCATCCAACGTCGTTTAAAAAATTTAAATTTCAAATTTTAAAAAATTCAAACATAGTTTTTGATTTCAAATCAAAAAGTTATCAGCTACAAAGTTTCATAACTTTTCGAGATCTATAATTTTCATTTTGGTTGTTTCTCCATCCGAGGTCGTTTGAAAAAATTAAATTTCAAATTTGAGAAATTCAAATGTAGTTAACGTTGACAAAATTGATTCAAATTAAAAAGTTGTCAACTATAAAGTTCTATAACTTTTCAAGATCTACAACTTTTATTTTGATCATTTGTTCATCCGACATAGTGGTAACAATGTTAGTACCACTTTGTCATATGAAGAAATGACTAAAATAAAAGTTGTAGATCTTGATGAGTTCTACAACTTTTATGTTCATGACTTTTTCATTTGAAATCATTTAATATTTTAAAATGACGTTTGAAGTTGCCATTTTTGAAATTCAAAATTCAAACAGATAAAACACAATCACATTAAAAGATAGATAAAATAATAGATGTAAGAACATAATAATTTGATAGAGCATGATTTTAGAAATTTTTAAGAAACAAATCATCAAATTTGAAGTTGGCCGGTATGAGGAAGAAAGACTAGTTACAAGTTTTAGCCAGAGATTAAAAAGAGAAATCATAGTTCTTCGTCAATTTCAAAATTGAATTTCAAACAGCATTTTGAAGTAGTAAATGATTTCAAATGAAAAAGTTGTAAACAACAAAGTTTCATAACTTTTCGAGATCTACAACTTTTATTTTGTTCATTTCTCCATCCAAGATCGTTTGAAAAAAATTAAATTTCAGTGCTTAATTTTTAATATTCGGCGTCTATTTGTAGGGGCGGCTCAATATTGAGCCGCCTTTACAAATCTAATTTGTAGGGGCGCTAGATATAGAGCCGCCCCTACAAATCGGACCATTTGTAGAGACGGCTAATAACACCAGCAGCCCCTACAAATGGATTTATAGGGACGGCTTATTTGGGAGGCATTTGTAGGGGCGCCCCTAAAAAAAGGAGGCATTGCTACAAATCGTTTTTGTAGTAGTGAAATGTAGTGTCACCGTTTGCCACATAAGTCAGGAGTGAGGACTCTCTACCCATTACGGTATAGATCCGTCCAACCAACCATGGGTGAGATTAGGTCCGACTCTCAGGACAATGGATTTAAACATTACCAAGCCTATGGCCAAGCTAGCCATCTCACATATGCAAGCAACATCGATAACCGTCAACACTAGCACAAGAGAAAGGAGTCGAGGATGATGATGATGTACAGCTTGCCACCGCCACTGCCCTTAGATCCGACTAGACTTCTAACTGCCCGCTTAGGTAGCAGCAACGGACATGGGAGGAGGGATGAACATCATTGGTGTGATGGTGTCAGACTCATGTTCTGGCAGATATGGGAGGGAAGAACATATGGGGTTGTTTGGTTTAAGGAATGGAGACATGAAGTAGTCTATCATCTTCTCACTTTTTTTTTCACTTGTGGGATGAAATGAGTTGATCCGGCACTAACTTATTTGACAATATAGGTACAAGAAATGAGGTCATTTCACTGAATTTGAGAGATGATCATGCTTCACATCATCCAGATTTCCTTTCCTCAAACCAAACATCCTAATAGATTATGCATGTTTGTTTCATCAACTGTTAAGGTCCAACAGAGTGCATGAAAACAATAATAAAAAAGAACGTGAGATTTTAATTCATGGAGAGGCATAAGAGGAAACATATTAAAAGAGACAAAGACACCGGTTATGGGGGGATTGGCAAATGTGCTCTAGTATCCATAGATAGTATTATTACAAGTATATGTAGCTCTCACCCAATGATCGATACGATACTTGCAGTAGTTTCTTCTAGGTATAGGTAGCTCTCCGGTCGAGAGGGGAGAGATGGATCGATTGCAAGCTTGCAATAGGATGCTGTCCCGCAGCTATTGTACTAGTGGTGACAATATAATCCCATTGGATTTTCTTTCATGTCTTCTTTCTTTGTAACTTACATAATTAATTTCTCCCAAGAATGCAGTAGCAGATCTCACGTGCATGATATGATGCTAGGCTACTGGCTAGCGTATCAACAGAAGTCTCATCACTACTAGAGTTCAGGGTGTTAACAACCAAATATATATGTTAGCCACCACCAACTGCATGTGGTGGTTGTTCGACTTATCCAGTTATTAGTGTCTCCTAAGTTTAACTCTAGAGGAACGTAACTACGCAATCTCTGTTGAAATCAAGAGTGAAAAAAATGGAAACAAGGCTGGCTACGTATCAGTGCTTGCTTTCTAGTGCAAGCTGTAGAGTCTTACCGCCTATGATTGGAAGGTCCCGGGTTCGAGTCGCGGTCTCCTCGCATTGCACAGGCGAGGGTAAGACTTGCCACTGACACCCTTCCCCAGACCCCCCCCCCCCCCGCACAGAGCAGGAGCTCTCTGCACTGGGTACGTCTTTTTTATATTTTGGAGTGGAGCACTTCTACAGTCTACTCCGGTCCTCATGTATATGATTCCATTCACTAGTGCACAGCCTGCTAGTATTTGTCATACATCGGATGAATCTAAAGACACATACATACACCTAACACCTTGAACAAAATATGCATACAAACAGAGAGACCTTTACCATTAACTTCTCTCAACCTTCTTGATCAATATTACTTGACCACACGTAGCAGGCTCCAGAAAGCAATGATCTTCCAACTGCAGATTTTAATGGTTCAATTCCAAGACACCGCCACCTGAAACTTTGTCTATACAGCAATGATGCCCTTAGTTTATCGCGGCAAGAGGGGCTCTCTGTGATTCGGGTGTCGTCGACCCTGCCAACTGCTGCTTCCCGTTTCCATTTACAGCAAGCTTCGTCGGTGTTCTACTGTCCCAAAATGCCTTCACGAGATCTTCAAGTGGGGTTACCAACTCCCTGATCAATTGGCTATCCGGAATGTTGATCTCACGTATTCTCGGTGTTGAACAAGTTGCTTCACCCACCTGGTCCATAAAACACAGATTTCGATATTAGAATACTAAGGAACCATCATGCTTCAGCAGGTAAACAAACAACTACATATATGTGCATATATATATGCCCAGCAGACTAATATTGCTAACCTTATAATCATCTCCCAGAGATCTATCGGCATTCCCTGTTATTACTTTTGTCTTCTCATAGTGACCATGTTCCAAGTCATGAAGTTCTGTTCTGGATGTCATCACGATGGATTTCACATTGTCGCAAATACCATGGTCTAATTTTAATGAATCTGGCAAAGAAATCAGCAATTTGCAGGAAATTTTAGACAACAGAAAATGCATGTGCTGGGAAAAAGAAAGATGTCCCACTGTGCGGAAATAGTACCGTCAATAGAACTAAGAAGGGATTTGCTTGAAATGTCACTATCTTCAAATCCAGCAGTGGCAGCAGATGAAAATCTTGCATCCAGTTGGTTGCTCACCTCATTCCCAGCACTTCATTCGAAGGATGCACATATGTTTAGCTTACAACAAGTTCAAGTTGCTTCTCTTCAAACTATTTATCCAACAAAACAAACTTCAATTGTCAGTATCAATTACCTTATGACTGAACCGATGGCTTCTGCATTGTTTCTTCCAAGCGCCAACACCAAATTTTGTGCAGTAACCCATTGTTCTGAACATGATTCTACACTTCCCTTGCTGTAGAATAAATCATATGTGTTAGTTTCCATGTTCTAAGATTCTCATGAAATCAACAATTTAACTATTGAGATAGACAACTTACCACTGCTGCAAATTCCCTGCCAAGAAGCATCGTTTCTGTTCAATAGATGATACATTTTGTTGGAATGCCTCTTCAGTTCTCTTCATGTAGGCTTCCCATTGCTCTTTCATAGAAGATGTAAAATCATGAAGCTTGGTAGTTTCAGTTTGTAAATTGTTTGAACGCTCAGAAGCAGTCCTATTGAGGCTGCATATATCATCTTGAACCTGGTAAAATGACACACATATGTCACTCAGTCAGCTCAGTAGTTGGTTTTAAGCTGTTGCACAAGTAGATGTTTCTCTGAAGATATTTGACTAGGATGACCAAATAACAGTATGCACATATGCATTGGTTTATGACAACAAAGGGCCACACAGTAGTGACCTATACATTATTAGGCATCCTCCAGATATTGAAGTGAATGGAATATACCATATTTTTCTTTCTAGCATTCGATTCTGCAAGTAACCCTGCGACCTTCTCCATCAAGTACTTCTCTTCATCAGCAACAAAGGCCTGAATCCATTTCATGTCATCAGATAACAAATCATACAAATAGATCCTTGCAGACTAATGAGAAACTTACAGCTGCAAAAGAAGATTACCTCAAACTTCTTCTGAAGCTGGAAGAGTTGCTTTTGATGTTCCATCTCTGATTCTTCCAAAATCTTTATGAGCTCCAATGCATGGGAATCTATAGTTTTGAAGAAATTCATTGTAGTTGTCGAAATAGACTTTGTTCTCTCCAAATTTCTAGAGAGCCCCTGTAAGTGCAACTTTTTCTTATACTACTGTAATCAACAATATGAGCTTAATAAATGGGCAAAAATTTAGCATTTTGTAATAAATAATGAACCTCATGCTGCTGCTCAATAAATGTAGCAAAGTTCACTTCTTGCTGAGAAAGCCCATTTTGTAGTGCAACGAGTATTTGGTCAGCATCAACCAACAGGCCCTTCATGCACTGCAACCAAAGAATTCTCAGTATGTGTTTACAAAAATAGGGAATAAAAATAAAGATGATGAGCATAGTATGAGGATTTCAAGATAATTAAGTACACTTACATCCTCAAGGCCAGATGTGTGTGTGATAACTTGCGAATTAAGATTTTCAAAGCTCAACACAGATTTATGCTTGAGCTCATTTGCAAAACCATGCAATTCTGCTATCCTAGAATTGAAGCTCTCTTTGAGCTTTCTTACATGCTCTCGAAGTCCTCCAGCAACCTAAGAAAATGCGGCATTGTTAGACTTATACAGGCAAAGAATGAACTGATAACCACATGTTTGCTTTTTGGTGCACCTTGCCCTTTGAGGTGACAAAAGATTGCATCTCCTCTTCAAGTGATTTTAGTTGACTCTCCTGTTGAGAAACCGAGGTTGAGACTGTTCTATGCAAGACACTAATGTCTTGAGTCAGCTGGGAATGGAAATGTTGAATTGTACTTCTATTTGTATCTTCAATCTTTTCCTTCCTTTCTGAAAATCGATACGAAGAATGAATATGAATATTTAAATTGAGAAAGGAAAGAGGGAGGGAGAAAGAGAAATGGAGGCGGACCTAATTTTGAAAATAGCCCATATAGATCCCCTGCTGTATTCTCCAGCTCTGATCGGAGTCTTTGTGCTTCACCAACAAGAACTTTTTCTGAAGACATTTAAAAAGGAAAGGACGTAAGAGAAATGGTAAGCACAATCACCTCAGCCAAAAATCTGAAAATTTTCTGCAAGTATGAAAATAACACGGTGCAGCTGTATCAAGGCAAAATGGAATGAAACAAACAGTATTTTAGTATTTTCCTCACATGCATTCTGTACACAGCAAGCTAGAGAACCTTGTCAAATGCTTAATTAAGCCTATGCAACACATTTCATATGCAAACTCATATATAAATCAATGAAGTCTTCATTATGATAAGCTTTGCCTTGAAGGGGCAAATTCTAACCTGATTTAAGAAGATTTTCTATCAAATATTGCTTCTCCTTAATAGTATTATTTGCCTTCATGTATTTTGCTTCAAGATCCGCTAGGGTGCACTCTGTTTCCTTCATTCTTTTCTGCAAAAAAGATGAGAAGTTGTAAATACAAACATTATAATTCAATTATATGATAGAAATATGACAATATAAGTATACAGCACACATACCTGTAATGTCTGAAGTTGATCACTTAGATCTGCACTCAGAACTTTCTGAGAATCATAGAGTCCTTGAAGCTCTTCTAATTGCTGGTACAGTTACAGATTCCGAATTATAGCATTATTTTTTTCAGCAAGATACAAATCCTCTAACTGAACTAAAGGCATACCTTATCTTTTGATTCCAAAATAAGCTCCAAACGATCCAGTTTCTCTGACATAGCCTGAAGAATTCCTCTGTCATGCTATAGAAGAATATGCACAATCTAATATGTCATAAGCGATGAAGGGAGTAAGTACCTTCTTTTCAGCTTCATCTGCTAAGTATTGTTCCCTTGGAATATAAACACCATTTTTCTCCCTTGCAGCATATAGTTCTGTTCAAAAAGCGGAATCCAATTTAGTAACTATACTAGCTTGAAGTATCTGGCTTTTCAGAAAAATAAAATTGATGAACAATAATATACAGATAATGATCGTAGATTTTAGTGTATCTACAATGAAGAACTAAAATCTAGAAATACCTCATCTAGACTATGCACTTACAGATGTGCATCCGTGGTCTCTGCATTTTTCAAAGAACTGGAAGAATGTGGTAAACAATTTGATGGCATAGATGTTCATGTATAGTTAAACTCAGCAATTGTTATATTGTTAAGAGTGTTCATGTACATGGTGTCAAACAATTCTGACAATAGAGAAGATGAATCAGATGCAATGAAGCATTAAGCACATTTGGTGGATTCTGTAGTAAGATTCATCCAGCAGTAACCATGTTTCTCAGAATCAGCTAATATTCAACCCAACTTTATTTCAAGAGCACAAGATTAACTCACATGCTTGGATGGGAGAATGGTCCTGTTGTATTTTTCTGAAGTTCTCAACAATAAGTATAAGCAGTGTTGAATGTTTGTAAGAAGAAAAGGATACCTTGCTTGAGACGGTCCATTTCAAAGTACAAATCTTTGATGAGCGCAGATTTCATCATCTTTTGATTGACCTGGAAATCATGGGCAAGTTATTAAAATTAGTTATCCATGAGAAAGTTTACATTGCAATCAATGATAATTTGACAATAAAAAAAGCAGAACCTCTGGCTTATTCTTGATGTGTTTTGCACGATGCGCGTAATCCAGGGTGCTTAGCGTCTCCTCAAGGCGGTGTACTGAAGGTGCGATGGTCGCTATGATGCAAGTCTTTGTCTTCCCTCCCAAGGAATCCCTTAACAATCTTGTTAACTTGCTATCCCTGCATGAATAGCAGCCAAATTTCAGATGCCTGAACAACCTCAATGAACAGTCTGAACAGCTAGTGTTTGATTGACCTGTATGGTATGTGTCCAGAGTGCTCAACAAGAGTATTAATGACACGCCCAAGTGTAAGCAGACTCTTGTTAATTTCTCCTGCTTCGCGAGCTCGCCCCTATAAAAACAGATGGCATCTATGTAAGTATTCTTCACTTGTGCGCAGCTTGATCATGGTATTTAGTGATGAAGTGGAAAAGGAAACAGGAGCTCCCAAAAAAAACTTACGTCTCTAGCACCGGACCTAGATATGTTTTCAGAGCCAGCAAGGTCAATGAGATTAAGCTTTCCACACTTGATCATTTCCTCACCCTCAGGTGTGCATTCCTTAATATGGATGGTGATAGAGAAAATAGAGTGTGAGCGACTGCTTTGCTTGTTGAGAAGAGTTTCAGCAGTTTTTCTCTTTGCAGAGCCTCTCTCCAGTATCCTGTAGATCTCGGCAGCTCAAGAAACTAGTTCTTCCTCGAGCCCTCTAACAAAGACTCCTCCCTTGCCATCCTCCATGAGTGCCATAGGCTTCTTGGACTTGTCATCAGAGAATTTAGATTCCTCCGGGGCTAGAAGATCAGTGAGCTCCTCGTTGTACAACTCAAGGAAAGAAACCTTCATGCTGTACTCTGCACTTTGTGCCTCAAGGATGTCGAATATGCGCTTAACAGCCCTTGGAATAACACCGGCATCAGATGGGAGGTCACCGTTCTACAGAAATGCAGGTGGAGTGGAGTTATGACCTCAGTTGAGGCAGCAAACTAACTGCATCAGAATTGAGGAACATGTGTAGCATGTGAATACATAAATAAAATAAAAATTTACCAGTGATTTGCCTCCTCCGCCTTCCATGGTGTATGTTTTGCCAGTTCCAGTCTGACCATATGCAAATATTGTGCAATTGTAACCGTCCAAAACCTCACTGACAAGTGGCACAACAGCATGGTTGAAGATATCCTGCTGTTGCGATTTTGGTCCGAACACCTGCATGTTTCGATTGGTTACTGAGTGATGAATCAATCAAGTGAATGCCTGGTTGTCATGCGGCAGTGATCAACAAGTGGAAGTGGTAAAGGGAAATAAAATAGTTGGCATGAGTTACCTTGTCGAACGCAAAGGTGCGATCAATTTGCTTGTTAGCGATGTTCTGGGCAACTGAAACCTCCCGTCTCTGGTCATTGCAAGTGACCACAACAGGAGTGCCGACGTGGCGTTCCTCCTCGCTCAGTGGCCTAGGAATAGGATGCAGTGACGTTGAATCGATGAGTAGTGATCATGAGTAAAATAAATGATACAGTGGATTAATTGACAGGCATTGTATTGGTGGATCGATTAGACAGTGACATGTACTGGAAAAGCATAGATAAGTACAGTAAAGCACATACTCCACTGGTGATCTATCGGTTGATCGTGGGGCTGTATATAGAAACGCTAGTATAGTAGATGCATGCATAGGTAGGAGGAAGTAGTATTGATTACTGTAATTAGGAAGCAGTGGATATTATTATGGTTAAAAAAAATTAATGTACCTGCATCTGAGGAGGACCTGGACGTTAACGCCTCCGGATCCGGACCCCTTGGAGGAGGAGGAGGAGGTGGTGGTGGTGGAGGTGGAGGTTTGCTGCTGCTGAGCGGCCTGCTGGGCAGCGCTGATGCTGCTGTTACCGTTGCCGTTGAAGAGGAGGGGGCCCCGATCCCGGTGCCTGCTTGTGGGGGGCTTGTGGGCGGAGGAAGAGGCGCCGCTCCTGGGCGTGTGGGGGGAGGAGGGGGAGGGGGTCATGGCGGCATAGTCGGCGGGGGCTCCGCCTCGGCGATGGGTGGGGGTGGAAGCCTCCATGGATGATTGATGAAATGAAACGCAGGGAGAGGAGCGCAGGAGGTGACGAGGGGAATCGTCTGACTCCGTTTGATTTTGAATGCCCTGCCCCTGGCCCGCCGGGCGGCACCCAGCAGGCAGTCTAGCCGAGCCGAGGACTTGCTTCTTGGGCCCCGCACCACACACCCTTGGATTCCAACGGAACTGAAGGGGCCTGGGCCCCACCCCCTCTTTCGAGTTGCATTTGAATTCCCCGACCGAGGAGGGAGAGAGAGCTCCCTTCTTCTTCTTCTTTTTGTCACATTAAATTATACATATACTAAATATTAGCGAATATGCACGTGCGTCGCTACGGAAGAATAATCTATTACGTTGCCGGTGGCACGAGCAGAGACAATTTTCACACTCACCGAGTTACAAATAAAAAGTTGTTAAAATTCTTCTCCAACTAACTTTCCATATTCAGTAGCAAGTTGTTTCCTCCTCTCTCCGGTTTTTTCGTCATGTGTGTACTTTCTTTGTCCTAGCTCCTTATATCGATTCAGGTCAAGCACGGCCACTGTCAACTTGCCACCAGCTACTGATTGGCGACATGTGTCCGCACCATTTGGGGTTAGGGTGGGTGTTGCAATTGCACCTAGCCGGCGCTTGCTTCCCTAGGGCTGTCCCCAGCCGCGTCAGCTAGCCACTGGCTGCGACTGGATGTGGCCTCTGGCGACCCTCCAATTACCCGGACCAAGTTTAAGCTGTCATCATTGGTTCACATTCAACTTGATCATCTTTAGACATGAGTTGTTCTAACTCGTATAAGCATGGCATATGAGTCCGCATTATATACGCAACCCAATACTTCTTGGAATCGGACTCCGTATCGCGCTAGATGTGAGCTGTTCTAACTCACATGAGCATGGGTTAATAAGTCCGGACGAAAGAAGCTACGCTATCGGGTAGTTAGGGGATGGTGGCCCAAAAAAGAGGTTGAAATTTTGGTTCTTTAATATACATATAATTAGGTATAGGTAGATCTACAATGCGTAAAAAATTAAGAAAATTAATTACATAAAAGTATAGACCTATAGATACAATAAAATATTTATACTAAAACATATGATATTATATGTTTACTGTGTAGCCCTAGTTAAAGCGAGTGGTTTGGTATTTTTTTTGGATTTTTCTATAATTTTGTACGATTTTCAGAATTCTCAACTGGTTTAAAAGAAAAGAAAACAAAAAAGGATGGAAAATGTGCGGCTAGGCCATAGGCTTTGGCCTAGACCACTGCACAGCCAGCCGAGCCTGGGGCCGAATCCGAGACCCACCACAGCAGGCCCAAGCGAAAAAAGAAAAAAAAGAAAGTTTTGCATTAGGAACCCTAAATTTGTTTCTAAACCTGTTTAAGCCCTTCCACTATTTCTTTGTCTCTAGTATCTTTGCATCTGGAACCCCGTTATTTGTTTCTAATCCCTCCCTCAACTCCTCGTTCTTTGGTCGCCAGCCAGATGACGGTCTTCCGGGCGGAGGGAGGAGGCGATGAGGAGACCGAGGTGGATTAGTAGGTTGGCAGAAAAAAATTTGGTGGCGGAAATTTTGCCTCTTTAGTATTAGGTATAGATATAGGTATAGCATACTCAGTTATCTATTGTTCTAATTATTTATTCAAACTATGCTTCTTATTGATTGCCTAACTTAGTGTAATCAATTTTTCTATTACAAACACTTGTTCATTCCGTTTGCTTTCATTCGTCTCTCTCTATTCCTCCAAACGGAAAACCTTGTGACCGTGTTTATTTCTTTCCAGTCCAAAGCACATACCCCAAAGTTCACACAATTAACAATACTAGTTCTTCCAATCCTTTTCTTTAGAGATTAGAAATCTTTGTACCAGTACTTTTTCTACAACTTGCAAAGGCAATTTCTACATCTCGTCGGTTTCCTTTGTTAAAGGCAAGTCCAATAAGTATTTTGGCTATAAGACAAGTCTTAAAAAACAAACCATATAACAATAGCCTCCTTGTCTACAACTAATTTAATATATAATTCTTAGTATTCATCCATTCCGTGCTTCCTTTTCTATCCTCCCTCTCATCTGCCAAAGGCAACAATTTTTTGCGTGGGATTACGTGATTAGCTCAGATAGAGAAGCGCCAAGGAACCTCGTTTCTCTTTTCCTTTGTCCTTTTGTTCGGCGAAACTTCTGACACGTATGGCAATGCGCCGCGGTCATTAGGCTCGCTCTAACTAGTACAAGGGGAAACTTCTGACATGTAGAAACAACACTTTTATTCGGTGGTAAGCAGCCTGCACTTGAACCATGATGTGCTTAATTATGGGACTATGGTGACTTCACTAATTAAGTCTCTAGACTGTTCCACTAAATCGGGGTACGACGTGTATGGGTGGGTTTGCAGGTACGTGCCTGTGTATGTCTAGTGTCTAAGGGTGTGTTTAGTTTAACCGAGCCACTCGATCCTAGATGATGTGGCGTATCATGAGTTCATTCCTCAAATCGTTTTGATCCTAGATGATGTGCCTGGGACCACCTTATTCCCTAAACAAGCACAAAAGATCCTCCATCTCCATCGTATGATCGCCCACATGTCTTTGTCGCTACGAAGGGCTGTGATTGGATCAAAACTCCCTGTTTAGTTTTGAGGTGCATAGCACATAGCAGGTAGCACCTCCCCCCGTAAGGGCCTGTCCGTCTGTCCTCAAAATCATGGGATTATTGAGGGGGATGACTCGTAGGGGATTTAATTCTGCCTCAATCCCTTTTGTTTTTTTTTATCAAACCAACAGACCTTAAGGGGGGGGGGATTAAATCCATTAATAGTCAAAATCCTCTTCAATCCCTCTCCATCCACATGGTTAATGAGGCCTAATCTATTTCTCTGTTACGTACTTACTTGTGAAGCATGCATGCGCACGTGTTTTGATACACGCAGATATAGTATATTAAGAAGAAGATGATTATTATTAGGTTATTATGTGCTGAAGGAGTTCTGAATGAATATAATGATGAAGTGGGCCGGGGTTCAAAGTTGAAACACGTGGGGTGCGGATCTATGAGGTTGGAAGGATTAAACAATCTCATGTCTAGATATATAAACGAGTAGATAATACCTAGATAGATACGTAATATAGAACTAGGTGATCTAGTAGCAAAAGAAAATACTATCTCTATTCCAAACTACAAGTCGTTTTGATTTTTATAGATTCATATACATAATGTATATGCAGATATGTAGCGAACGACTTAAGGTTTGGAACGGAGACACTACAGGAGAAACAACCTTTAGTCCCGGTTCCCATCCCCCTTTAGCCCTGGTTTTGGGAACCGAGACTACGTAACCAGGACTAAAGGGACAAACAGACTTTCCCGGTTCCCAACCCCCTTTAATCATGTAATCGTTACTAAATGTCTCGATTTTTAGTCTCGGCTTTATTGAGTAAAAAAAGGTGGGTTGTGGAGATTCAAACTCAAGACCTCCCACGCTTTAGTCCTTGCACGCGGTGCCATCTTAACTCCACCGTACATCTAACATAGGCAAGGTATGTTTTCCTTTTAAATTCACTCTGGAGGTACCTTTAGTCCCGGTTTTTGAGATACAACCCAGTACTAAAGATACCTTTAGTCCGGGTTCATGTCTCAAACCGAGACTAGAAATCTTAAATCAGACTAAAGCCTCCCACACTGATATGCCTTGGTGACCGTTGTAACCGGGACTAAATGGTGAAATTAGTCTCGGTTTGTATTATAAACCGAGACTAAAGGTCCCAGGCTTCCTTTAGTCCCGGTTGTAATTTTAATATAGGACTAAATAGTTTCTGGCGAATTGAAATGTCGTTTATCTACTTAGCGAGAGTAACAAGCAACAAGTGTGGTTTGCTTTCTGCCCTAGAGTAGAGAGAACAGGAAGGAAGAAAAGGGCCCCACTGATGGTCACTCACTGCTGTGCTGGATGGACCCCGATGGAGATATTATTTATCTGCTTCTCGGCCTTGTTCTCGGTTTCAGCTAGGCACGGGCCTCAGATCTGATGCCTTCCTTTCGCTCCTAGCGTGCTCTCATGGGCAGGGCAGGGCCATCTAGTTGCATCCTCCATATCACTGTCGTCGTGATGCATATGCTAAGAGGAGAGAATTTACGTCCGTATTTTCTCCATCTCCTCTGCATATGCTAGCTTGCTGCAATTATATTTGGTAAGGTTGAGCTCCCACTCCCAGCTATTAGCTGTGCTTTCATGTCTTCCTCCATGCCATAGCCATGCCCATACGGCCGGCCGGATATGATATCGCTCGCTCGCTCGCTGCACATGGCCTTCCATGGGGATGGGGATAGATAGATGTTCATCAGCAGCAGCACATACAGTAGCACTCCTCAGCTCCACTAATATATAGTTGCGGGGCCGTCGCATCGCCATCCCAATCCAAGCAATCAGCAATTATTAAGCTAGCAAGGTGCTCCAATCTGCTCCGATTCCGATCCTATATATATAGCACCAGCAGCAGACGCCGGGCGCGGGCGGATCGGAGTAGTATCTCACCGACGAGCGACGAGTGCCGCCGGCAGGGCAGCCTTGCTGCTTGCTCCTGCTCCTGCTCCTGCTCCGGTCGATCCATATCCATCCGCATCCGCTCACCACCCACCGGAACAACAAGCAAGTAAACAACTAGTATCTAGCTACATCTATCAATGGCTTTCAAAGGTACGTACCTACTATATATACGTATATATATGTATACATACATACATACACTGTACATGCATACGTATATACTCTGGATTACTTTACTCCTTTTGTACATGCTATACTATACGCACTACTCTAGCTATATACTGTGTACTGATTAGTTTATTATTAATCGCTTCGTTTGCTTGTTGGTGATGCATCTATCTGAGAATTCTAGCATACCTCTAATGTAATAAATAGATAGTATTACCTCCGTCCCAAATTATAAGACGTTTGACTTTTTTTTAACCTCAAGTTTGACTACCTGTCTTATTTAAAAAATTTGTACAAACATAGTTAAATTTCAGTTATTCTTGAAGAACTTTTATTAATAAAGCAATCTACGACAAAACAAGTGATATTTTACACAAATTTTTGAATAAGACGAGTAGTTAAACTTGGTGTCAAAAAAAAAAGTTTTATGCATCTATCTGTAACATGATCCTTTCCCCTCCGCAGGCTGCTCTACTCTACTCCATCGGCTCTAAATTATGTCGTTTTGACTAACACACACGGTAGATATACAAAGTGGTAATTTGAAATGCCTTACAATTCACAATCGAGGGAGTAGCAATTTACTTTCAGCTCTAGCGAAGCTAGCTATACAAAACTATACTAGTTTTACGAAAGTACTCCATCCGTTCTAAATTATAGTTCGTTTGACTTTTTTAATCTTAAGTTTGATCACTCGTCTTATTCAAAAAATTTGTATAAACATAGTTAAATTTAAGTCATTCTTGAAGAACTTTTGTTAATAAAGCAAGCCACAATAAAAGAAGTGATATTTTGCACAAATTTTTGAATAAGACGAGTGGTCAAACTTGGGATAAAAAAAATCAAATGAACTATGATTTGGAATGGATTTAGTACGTAATATATACTCATAGCAGAATATATACTCCTGCATGCTAACTTAATTTAGATAGATTAATAATCATAATATTGCGATATTTATTATAGATGTATTAACATTGATCGTCAGCTAGATTCATCCCCTTTTTCCCTTCAGAATATATAAATTTGGTACTACTACAGATAGCGCTAGCTAGCTTTTCTTTTGATTGGTTCTGAAAATTCTTCCTTATCCGATCCATCATCCAATATATGGACCCAGTCAGTTACGCAGCCGGCCGGCCACGCAGTCAAGCATCCACTAAATTCATTGCTTCTCACATGTGTGCGCGACTTAACTTGGATTGGAGGACATCGGCCAACTACCATCCACATATAATTACGTTCCTTTCTCTAATAATTTGTTACGGAGTACTAGTATCTACCTGAGCATGCATGTGAGTACTGCTGTCTTTCTCACATGCACCCATCTGCTTTTTTTCGTCTTTACATATGCATACATCCTTTCCATCTTTACTCTATCTTGTACAATTTGTTTGATCCTGCTGCATGCCTTTTTTTTTTCCTTAGCTTTCTCAAAAATACATCCATCAACAAGCATATCTCTCCTTTATTTATTCTTTTTAACTAGAAAATATACTTGTGCATTGCAACCGAATACATAGCTTTGTTGCATGGACAGAGACGGATAGAGGGATGGAAAAAATTCCGACCAGCATTATTATAGTTACCTGATCGAGCTAACTTTACATATGCATACATCATGCACGCACCTGCAAATATGTGCATCCAACTGACAAACACCCAAACCTATCCAGAGAGCTAGCAACGACCTAAACATATGGTTTTTCTTTTCCATCATTAAACGCAATGCTCACATGAAAATCGTCACTACTACTAGATAGACGACATAGACCTTAATTTTACATAATCCGGACATATACATAAAAATCAAATTATTGTACCTCGTTTGTGCAAAGCCTCTCCTAGCACTACTTTTTGCTAGACATGTGTTTGTATCATAAATAATATAGATATCTTAATGAGAAGAGAGATGGCATTAGTATTTATGAATTTTCATGTGGTGGATGAACAACACTAATCTCGTACGTGTGGTGCAGGACTTCCGCGTGACTCCCGCGGATCCCTCGAAGTCTTCAATCCAGACTCCGCTGCCGCCGCTTCAAATCGGGCGACCACCTCCCCATTCCTCCTCCCTCCTGCAGTTGCTTCCCATCCTAGCCTCGCCGGGGATAATGAGGATGCTGACGTGGGTCGGGCGACACAGAGGGCCGCCGAGTGGGGCCTTGTCCTCCAGACCGACGAGCACACCGGCCGCCCCCAGGGCGTCGTCGCCCGCCCCTCCGGCGGCTCCAACCGCACCAGCGAGAGTGGAAACTCCATCGACGAGAGGGTCGCCGCTGGTAGAGCGCTCCCCCGAGTGTCGGAGGAGCTCCGCGCCGCACTCTCTGCGTTCCAACAGACCTTCGTCGTGTCCGATGCCACCCGCCCTGACCACCCCATCCTCTACGCCAGTGCTGGATTCTTCAACATGACTGGTTACTCCTCCAATGAGGTCGTCGGAAGGAACTGGTTCGTCGATTTCAATTCCATTTCATTCTATTCTATTCTATTCCATGCCAATCCAATTCAATTTAGTACGCACTGCACTTATGCCTCCACCATCTCTCAACTGCAGCCGCTTCCTTCAAGGTTCTGGGACCGACCCCGTAGAGATTTCGAAGATCAGGCAGGCTCTCGCAGCTGGGTCAAATTACTGTGGTCGTATTCTCAACTACAAGAAGGATGGTACACCATTCTGGAACCTCCTAACCGTTGCCCCCATCAAGGATGAGGATGGCAGGGTCCTCAAGTTCATTGGGTCAGCTTTTTCATCATATATATGTATCATCATGCCACTTTATAGTTATTATTATTACAAACCTTGGTGTGCAATGTGTCACAGGATGCAAGTGGAAGTGAGTAAGTACACAGAAGGTAGCAAGGATACAGCTCTTCGCCCAAATGGATTGCCAGAGTCACTCATCAAATATGATGGTACTATTACTACTAGTAGTCTTGCTTACTTTTCAAAAAAAAAAAAAGGTTTTACCTTGCTCGACTGTGAAAACAATAATATTCTTTGCAGCAAGACAGAAGGATCATGCCCGTAGCTCAGTCTCGGAGCTTCTACTTGCCCTGAAGGATCCACGGTCATTGTCAGAATCAAGAAACAATACCTTAAAAAGGAAATCACAGGAATCAGGAGATGTGCTTTCAGGTGATGAAGTACCCGGCAAGAGAAGCTCCGAAAGTGGATCCCGCCGTAACTCACGGAGTGGAACGAGAAACTCTCTACAAAAAATTAGTGAAGTGCCTGAAGGAGGGAATAAGACCAGGAAATCTGGTTTGCGTTCCTTTATGGGGTATGATAATAAACCACATGATATAATCATAGCATTTGCTTTATTTCAAAGTTTCCTTGTAGAGTCTCTATTAGTTTTGCATTTGTTCTCACATTTAATTCGTTTGTGCATGCAGTCTTATTGGTATGGGTCATGGAAATGTGGAGAAGAACATTCTAAAACCAAGGGAAGATACGCTACTTGATAGCGATGATGAGAGACCAGAAAGCTTTGATGATGATTTTAGGAGGAAAGAAATGAGAAGGGGTATAGATTTGGCTACTACGCTTGAACGTATTGAAAAGAATTTTGTCATCACTGACCCGAGGTTACCGGATAATCCAATTGTAAGACAAAAACTCGTATATCTTCTACCTTTAACATCATTGTTCTTTTCTTTCTATCAACATAGATATCAACCTTCCATTGAACTACATCATTATATTTTCGGGTGAATGTCACAGATTTTTGCATCGGATAGCTTTTTACGACTGACAGAGTATTCACGCGAAGAAATATTGGGAAGAAATTGCAGGTAAATTATGACATTAAATATTACCTAAATTCATTGCTTTCAACTGTTCATAAACTACATATTACAGTGACTAATGATTTAATGAATCCCTTCACCTATATATGCTTCCCTTGTAGGTTTCTTCAAGGGCCTGAAACTGACCGTGGGACAGTAAAGAAGATAAGAGATGCCATAGATAACCAAACAGAAGTTACCGTTCAGCTGATAAATTATACAAAGAGTGGTACATACTCTTCACATGCTTCCATGTTCTTGTAAGATCATGATGCAATTTCTATACCCCAAACATTTATAATAGTACATCACTCTAGTGTTCTGTTACTGCATTAGTACTGCAGGCATATAGAGGCTAATAATGTGCAAATGTTTTTTTTCCTATAGTAATGAATCCAACTAAAATTTCTTGTGGTTTTGAGCAGGTAAAAAATTCTGGAACCTCTTTCACTTGCAACCTATGCGTGATCAGAAGGTACCGTAATAAGAGATATGAAACTTTTTTACCTAGATATTTGGTTTGGAACTATTTCATGTGATTTGAGAAGCATCCAATTTGATGGTTGATTAGGGTGATGTTCAATACTTCATTGGGGTTCAGTTGGATGGAACTGAGCGTGTTCGAGATGCTGCTGCAAAAGATGGTGCCATGCTGGTTTGTTTCTACCTTAATGGCGACTAGCATATATGGGCTTGGTCTCACAAATATCTGGAAAAAAATTGAGAATACAATGCCAAACAACTTTATCGTGACTTCTATGTTATAAATGCAAGCCATCCAAAGTGTAGTACTTGCAATGTTTATTAGCATTTAGCATCATCTAAGCGTCATTAAAGATTTATATCTCTTAAACCATAATGATCAACACTGGGACTCATAGAGTAGTGGTAAAGTTCCATAGATGGCATCTTTAAGGTTAGTTCTTTAATGCTCTGATGAATTCCCTCCTTAATTGACTTCTTTTGTGTTTTAGTTTGCAAAAAGTGATTTTGACAACTAAATTTTGTGTACCTTACTTTCTAAATTTCCTTGTTGGAAAACATAGTTGTCTTATGCACATTAACTTGAATTATTCATGTACTAGGTTAAGAAAACTGCGGAGAATATTGATGAGGCTGCAAAGGAACTTCCGGATGCTAATTTGGTTTGTCTAAAAAAATATTAATTTTGTATAATATGAAATTAAGTATTACTAGGCACTTCTAATAGAAATTTGTGGTTATATTCAGAGACCAGAGGATCTATGGGCTAATCACTCAAAACCAGTCTTGCCAAAGCCACATATGAAGGATACCACATCATGGAGAGCCATCCAAAAGGTATGTTATACACAGTTCACAACATAGATACTTACATGCAATTTATGAGCCCACTACATGAAAGGGAACAATCATGAGACACTTGAGAAAGCAATTGGCATGCATTCTTCCATAGAATTAGGTAGTCTATACAATATTATATGCCTAATTTGGAAACCATTGGAAACAAGCACATATGACATTTTTTTAGAAATCTCCTAGATGGTTCATGCAATTTTTTTCTTGTAGGTTCTTGAGAATGGTGAAAGCATCGATTTGAAACATTTTAGACCAGTAAGACCCTTAGGATCTGGTGACACTGGCAGGTAAGTACTTCTCTATTATAGTTTCAAGTATAGTAATGACTCATGAATCCAGTAGACATACTCCTTTCTAATTTTCATTTCCCATATACGTTTTAAATAGTAAACATGTGAGTTGTTGTTGAATTGTAGTGTCCATCTGGTGGAGTTGCTTGGCACAGGTGAATACTTTGCCATGAAAGCTATGGATAAAAGTGTCATGCTTAACCGAAACAAGGTATGAGTAACAGATTTCATCACACATGACATTTTAGTTACTTCCACCTTTAATTGTTTCTTTCTCATCCGATTTGTCTATAATACCTCTAGGTCCATAGAGCTACCGCTGAACGACAAATCTTGGATATGTTGGACCACCCATTCCTTCCAACATTGTATGCATCATTTCAGGTTTGTTGCATAATGAAACTTTGTAATATATTAATATGATGTCAGAGTTGTTAATGTTTGTTCTCCTTGATTTTATTATACTTTTGTGGATGACTATCATCTCAATGTCATATATATGTTGCAGACAAAGACACATGTATGTCTTATTACCGACTATTATGCTGGCGGGGAACTCTTTATGCTCCTCGATAGACAACCTATGAAGGTTCTAAAGGAAGACGCGGTTAGGTGGGTATTGACATTGAAATTGTTTCTTTTGCTTAGATTTAGTGAAAACTCTTTATGCTTCTCGATTGTCATTGATGTGCTACTATGATCCTTAATTTGTTTGTTGTTACATAATATAATTGGTAGTTGGATAAAGAAACCAAGAAGTATTGTTTGATGTAATTGTCCATGATTATTGTAGGTTCTATGCTGCAGAAGTGGTCACGGCACTTGAATACCTACATTGCCAAGGTAGTCATATATGACATACCAATTATATGAATGAAATTCTCTTTGGTGGTGGTCGATAGCATGCATGTAGTGGGTAGTCAAACACAACCCAATATTCAATAACCATATTGTTTCGCTTGACCAATAGTAATTATCTGCCAACATCTCGAAAGATTGTTTTAGGTAGGCCTGGACGTTCGGTCTGACCGAACCGAACTGATCGGTTCCTCAGTCTTTTCAAAAGTTCGATCATCTAAAAATGGAGACCGATTGGTTAGTTCTAGAACTCATGACCGAGTAAGTTCAATCTCGGTTAGTTCGGTTCGGTCTCGGTCATGACCGAACTAACCGGACTAGACAAAATAGCTACTAAATAACATAATTTGTAGCAAGTTTTAGCAATTTTTTTTCTATTTCAAGGCAAAAATAACAATACAACTTATAGATTAAACAAAGTGATAAGAGTGATGGTTGATATAAACCCATTAGAATAAATATTATATTACTAACAATAGTCTAAAGTACACATTATGTCAACACAACCCAAGCAAATTTTCGGTTAGTTCGATTACCCGAGGCACATAGCCGAACTAACACTAAAATGTTCAGGTAGTATGAAATCAAGACCGAACTAGTGAGCGAAAACTTCGATCTTGGTCACTTCGATCTCGGTCTTGGTTAGTTCGGTTCGGTCTTCCTTCTTCGATCAATTATACCCAGGGATAATTTTAGATAAGAATTTAACCATTCATGAAAGTGGTAGGCTTCCTTAGAAGACAAAGGGTGGAAGGGTTCCTTGCACTTATTCATCACATTTTACTAGAGAAACTTGAGATGTTTACTATTTCTAAGCATTTGCTCCCCCTATTCTTTTTTTCTTAGGTATAATCTACAGAGACTTAAAGCCAGAGAACATTTTACTTCAAAGAGATGGGCACATTTCCCTGACAGACTTTGATTTGTCTTGCTTGACATCCTGCCGACCACAGGTAATGTCACTTCATTAATAACCTTATTGGACAGTTTCATGACTATTATTTTAACTTGTTAGTCTATTTTCTTGGTTGCATTTCATGAGTATTCTTGTTGTTTGATAGGTGTTTCTTCCAGAAGATGATAAGAAGAAAAAGAGAAGGAAGAGCAGGAGCAATCCCATATTCTTTGCTGAACCAATGCGAGCATCAAATTCTTTTGTTGGTACAGAGGAGTACATTGCACCAGTATGTATATATATGTTGTTACTTCGCTCTATTTATGTGATTTTCTCAACATTTTCATTTCTTGTCTCTATTTGACATGTGTGATAGTCATCATCATTTGTGGCATCAATCCTTGTATGCATGTTGTAGGAGATTATTACCGGAGCCGGCCATACAAGTGCTGTGGATTGGTGGGCGCTAGGTAACTAATCTTGTGCTAAAGGAAACATGTATGATACACACCACTATATAATAATGAGTATTCTCCCTATTTGTTGGATTAGGAATTCTTCTATATGAGATGTTGTATGGTTATACACCGTTCAGAGGGAAGACAAGACAAAGGACCTTTGCTAATATTCTGCACAAGGATATCAGATTTCCTGCGAGCATACAGGTAATAATAAAAGCATTTATTCTAGTAGGTGAGCCTTGCAGCAAGTGTTTGTGATGTATATATGTTAATTGTAGGTGAGCCTTGCGGCAAGACAGTTGATATACCGGTTGCTACACCGGGACCCTACAAATAGGCTAGGTTCCTACGGGGGCGCCATGGAGATCAAACAACACCCCTTCTTCCGTGGCATAAACTGGGCTCTAGTCCGTGCCGCCACGCCCCCAGAATTAGAGGCTCCCCTACAAGATACATTATTGGAGGCCACAGGAGAGACACTGCCTCCTCCTGATGCAGCTCACACTGATATGTTCTAAACATGCATTGATCTATGAAGCTACATGCTAATTTGCTCAAAGGAAGCAAAAAATAAAATATTAGATGATGAAGATGCATGTTTGTCTATACATGAATGTGACATAGATAAGAACAATAATGTATGTTATGGACTAATTAATAATCTCAATCCATCTTTATGCATGCGGGTGTAATGAAAATAAGATTGTGTGTGTATATTATTTCTACGATTGCAATATGCATGTGGGTCTAAAATATCTCTCTCTAGCAAACATGTATGCCCTTGCGTTGTAACGGGAGAAAAAACCATCAAACAAACTATTTTATGGATGGTTTCATGTTGTATTCAAGAGATAGTGAGTTTCAGTTGTGTTATATGATATTGTTTATATCTAAAAATTCCTTAACACAATGTAATATATGTTCTGAAAGGATCTTTCCCTACGAGGGTTCTAGCTCCAGAAGTAGGTGAACTCAGATAAAATAGGAGACTACAGAACAATGATAGACTACCTCTTGGACCTAGTGCATGAAGGTAAACTCAAATATAAGTATGTAATGTCATTCTGTTGTTAGTTTGCTGTTAAATCTTGCTGACATGCTCGCATCTAGACATTGTCGTGTCCGTAAATAGAAAAACAAAGTGAGTCCTTGGAAATATATTAATTTGTTTATAAGATGGAGTTGATTTCTTTCAATAAGTTTAGCTTGACTGGAGAAGACCCTGGGTAGACATGGAAGCCAGCCAAAGCAAGTTATCATGTTCTGAAATAAGGGTAGACTAGGAGATCAAAGAGCATGCAATTGGCATTGACCTATATGAACGGTGAATCCTATAGTTGGTTATGTCAAAGTGTCAGAGTGACTTAGAGCTGTAAATAAAATAAGGGCAACCATCTTTGGTGTAATTAGGAAATCAATGGCTTATAGCTACACTTAAGTGCGAGTTCATTTTGCAATAAATGTTCAACATGAGCGTTTGTATCAATATCTAAAATGCTATGTTCACTTGGTGATGGTAGGCGGTTGCACACATGGACTGTGCATAAAGTATTTTCTTTCGAGAAAATGATATGTTCGTTATTTTTTAGGCAGATGGTTAATGCGAATTCAACATGAGTGTTTGTATCAATATCTAAAGTGCCTTTATATCTGTCATAAAAATGTTTTTGTTGTGTAGATCATAACTCGTTAGATTTCATTTATGTTTTTGAAATCATCCATAATTTATGGATACCATTTGAACAATAAATGTTCTAGTAGGCTATATAATAAAATGCAAACGGTGTATATAAGTAAACTGTTTTAATTAATTAAAAAAAGGTGAAGTTGTAAATTGGACAAATAGACTCGTACTTTAAAAAAGAGTTTGGTGAATTCTTTTTGTTTATATAATATATAATAAGTATAATAATAACGAAATAAAAAAGCTAAAATTATTGGGCCCACCTGTCAGTCAACCTTTAGCCTACCCCGTTCCCCAACCTCTGGCGTTGTCGTGTTTATCTTCGATCTCCCTCTCCTCTCTCTCTGTTTGAGGAGATTTGAGGAGAACTGCCTGCTCCTGCTCCTGC
This sequence comes from Miscanthus floridulus, assembly GCF_019320115.1. Classification (NCBI taxonomy): domain Eukaryota; kingdom Viridiplantae; phylum Streptophyta; class Magnoliopsida; order Poales; family Poaceae; genus Miscanthus; species Miscanthus floridulus. The sequence goes on along the minus strand of NC_089588.1, from coordinate 10,952,383 downwards.
TCCCTCCGCTCCTCCGTGCTCCCACTCGCCATCCCCAGACTTCATTTCAGGCGGGGATGGACGATTACGCCCGGGAGATGATGGAACTCAAGACGCTCGTCACCCGCACCCTTGAGAAGAAGGGTGTCCTCGCCAAGATTAGGGTTCGTACTTCCCACTTCTTCATTTCCCCAATCCCTCCATTGATCCGGTGCCTCCACCACGCCCCACGGATCTAGCTTTTCCTCCCTCTCTGGTCTGGGGATCTACACCTCCGCTTCTGCAATTTGCCAATTTCCTTCCCAAATCCGCGCATTTTTTTTTCAATTCCTAATGTGCACATTCTGAGCACCCTGGCGCTATTGGGTAGGTTCTTGTTTAGGAATATGAAAGAATGCTCACACATTGCTCAAGAAAGTTTTTTTTTTCACCTGGTCCATTTTTGTTGTTCTAGTTGCCATTACCAATTCGTGTGCTCATTTTGGTGAAACTCGTTTGGAGCATATGAGGATGCTCGCACATTGCTGAAGAAAAGACTAACCTTGTATTATTTTGTTGGTCTAGTTGTCATTACCAATTGGTGTGCTCATTCTTGGCACAGTCGTTAGGAGGAAACACGTCTGTGTTACTGGAAATCTTCTTTTTCATGTTGTGTTGTGACTATTACACCTAAACTTATCAGTGCTTTTTTGAGATTCGACTCTGATGGTATGATGCCAGGGAATCTTACTGTAAGTGACAACAGTTTCTCTAGAGAGAGAGAGATAATTTTTTTTGGGGGGGGGGGGGGGGGGGGGGACAAAAGAATCTATTTATGTGTAACATAGATAAATACAGTTAGCGCAGGTTTCTATCTTTTTATATGTTGAAAGCATGCTATGGTCCATTGAATACACATACTTCCGCCACCTTTCCTGATGATGTTTCTGGCTGCATGACTAGGCTGAGCTAAGAGCAAGCGTGTTTGAAGCCATTGAAGAGGAGGATCGGGTGGTGGAGAATGATGATGGCGGGAATCCTGCTTTGCTTGGTAGCTGTAATGACCGGGCTAAGCAACTGCATGCTTCACCTTCAGGTTTGCCTTACCCTTTGAATGTGCTGGCTAATCAGTTGTTTCAAATATGTCTGCAGAAGCCAAAGCTTTGTCTCTGATGCATTATCAAAACAAAAGAAATCAAGAGAAGCCTGTCTCTAATGCTGCTACGCATATACACCTTTTCTCTCATATACTGACCTGTAGAAATTTATACTACTGTTCTGAAATATTCGAGAAGGACAAAGGTTGATATTCTGCTGCATGATAATCTTTTCCCTGCTGGAAATTATGCCATTTTTTAGCAAGCAATTTAGGACTAAACCTGAAAGATACACATTTTTTCTCTCCTGATTGATGACTAGCGTGAGTCTTTGGATTTGAATGCTTCTGCACTGGTGATAATTCAAAGAACCATTTCCATAATGTATTTTGTTGTTTTTAAGTCCGATCAAGGATATCTCAAATGTTTAAGGTTGTTGTGCTGGCCTTAAAATGATTTTCAGTACTAAGTTTAGCCATGTGTTTTGCAAGCTGCACATAACATGGAATGTTTTACATTCTAGGAATTCTGTTGCTTGCAGGTAGGTTACTAACTGCACTTGTATGCGAATACTTGGAGTGGGCGCAACTAAGTCACACAATGAAAGTTTACTTGCCAGAGTGTAACCTGGTAAGTGGTGACTGTTCCTGATATTTCATTTTTGCATTTCGGGAATCAACATCCATTAATGTTTCCCGGTTTTGTTTTTAAATCAGCCCAAGGACTTCTGTAAGAATGAACTGAAAGACTTTTCTAACAAAAGTGGAGCTGAAGGGAGCAGGAGTGCTGAAAGTGGTCCAATGCTTTTAGACGTTCTCGAAGGTTATCTGAAATATGAGGTTTATCTCTCGCGTGATCATTAGCAGAAGCAAAAATCATCCTTTTGTTTCTTTATGTTTCCCAGTAAAGACAAAAAAAGGGGGAAAGCTTTTGGGGTAATGTAGCCAATTCTTTTTTCCCCAGAAAACTGTGTAGTCCTGTATGGATCAAGGTAACAAATCTCTGGCAATAGCTGCCGCTGTAGCCAGCTATAGCTGTTTTAGGCACTACACCACTATTTGTACCCACATTCATTTTAGCCTGTTTTAGCCAGGTATTAGCCTTATGAGAACTCTGCAACTAAATGTCTATAGCCAGCTATTTGTTACAGTAGTATGGAATCCTCTTATGCATTATGTTCGCTATGTAGAAAAGGTAGTATATTGAGTTGTGAGCAATAATCCTTCATACTATTGGTGTCTTGCTTAATCAAACTGTCCAAAAAATTAGATTGTTTGCCACAACTACAATACTCATCAAGGTATTGCCTTAGAACAAAAAGTAGGTGTTCTTATTCTGGAAGCTTAAGGAGATAGGTTTATCAAGACCCAAGCATTGTCAGAATGTATAGAATGATTCTAAGAATAACCAGAATGGATAAAAATTGATATACTCTTTTCTGAGTTTGGTCAGTTGTCTTGCACCATGTTTTTGAGGCGTCGCCTAGTCGTCGCCTAGTCGTCGCCTAGGCGACAAGGCGTGGCAGAGGGGCTGGGCGTCGGGGGCGCCACGACCTGGAGTGGTATGGCGTCCGCTTAATCGCATTAGGCGTCGCCTAGGACTGGTTTGGCGTCGGGCGGACGCCTACAAGCTCGCCGCGGACGCCGGATGCCAGTTCGCGAGGGGAAGGGCGCCAAAAGACCGTGGCCCTCGCGGTCGCGGGAAATCGACCGCGCAAAAGGAAATCGACTGCGCGGTGGCTGCGCGGCGGGAAATCGACTGCGCAGGGGGCAAATTGACCGCGCGGGAAGTAGATAGGCCCTTCCGCGCGGGAAATTTACCGTGCGAGGCCTTTACCCGCGGCCACGACTGAGATCGAGGGGAGAGGAAAAGAGAAAGGCGGCAGGAAGACCGGGCGACCGGAAGAGGAAGAGAGAAGGCGGCGGGCTTACCTCGAGCTCCGCTTGGCTGCTCCTCTGCTCCAGTCCACCGGCCGGCCGCCCCTGCTTCGCACATCGCGACTCTGCCTCTGCCTCGAGTCCGCACATCCGTCCGCACCTGCTCTGCCTTGCCTTGGTCGGGTACTTCCCCTTCCGCCTGGTATGCCTCTCGTCTCCTCTGCTTTCCCTCCTACCTCCTCTGCTTTCCCAAATATTTGAGGCGTGTACTCTGCAGTCTGCTTTCCCTCCCCTCCTCTGCAGCCATCTGCTTCCCTCCTCTTCCTCTGTTTCCTTCCCTCTTCCTCTGTTTCTTTCCCTGTCTCTCATGCTTTGTTACAGAGAGGTGACTGGAACTGCTCGAGTTCTTTGTTTTTACAGTTACAGCTAATAGCACAATGGCGAGTACATCTTCCATTACCAGCAATTATGATATTAGAAACTAATTTGTTGCTATTGAGTGATGAGAGATTTCAGATTTGCTATTTTGCTACTTTATTATGTTGTGCACTAGCACTCTTGGTAGCTAATTTATTATGGTATTACATGCTAAGACTTGCAATATTAAGGTATGATTTGCTTCTGAATTTTAGTAGCATATATATTAAGATGATCATATGGCGCCTAATAAATGTGTGTATGGCGTCGCCTAGGCGTCCGCCACAAACGCCTAGGCGTTGTGAAGGGGGTCGGGCGCCGCGCCTCGCCGCGGCGCCTCAAAAACATTGGTCTTGCACTGCATGCATGGGATTTATATTTACAATGCATTGTCATTATCATTGTACTGAGATCTGCTTACATATAATTTTCCAATCTCAACTTATTGATGCAAGGCCTGTACTCAAGGTCTCCTTTTGATGGTCTGTGGTGCTTGGGGTATGAGCTGCATTTATGCTGCTTTCTGCCTATGACCTTTAGTTCACTGCACACACAAAATTTGATTTTTTTTTCCAGCTTGGCTTTCACTGTCCTTATACTTTATTAATAACAAGTTTATTTATTATTAACCTCCAAATATAGTCAATATGCTCTAGCTTAAAAGTTTTGGTTTTCTACAGCATGCTTTGGTCATCTAAATATGTTGTTTTGTTCAGAATTTGTCTCAAACAAGGATGGGCGGCAGGAGGATGATGAGTTCAGAGTCTGATCCATCGCTAAACGCTGAACATCGGAGCATGAGGAGGCCACCATCAGCGTCAGTTGGGAGCCTGCCTCCTATGGGGAGGTAAGCATGATGCCATACTGCTGTGCCGTTGTAAATATGCACAGCTATTTGTTTTTGGCATTAGATATTTGGATGTGAGTGTAACATATAGTACTTTGAAATTGCCAGGCCAATCTCTTCGTCGCAGGTATCAGGTTTGTGCACTGCTATGTAATCGTTTCAGTTTATGGTACGTAGATGTGTTGTTCCGAATTCTGAAACAAATCCACTTGGTACGTTTGCTTTCAGATCGCAGAGGGGGATCTTCAGCTTCCAATAACACAAGGAAAGATGAGTACAACTGGAGATACGATGCCGATGATATATCTGAAGAGGTGCTGCGGGCATCGGCTGCTCTAGAAAGTGTCCAGTTAGACCGGAAATCTCGGAATCTGCCAACATCTTGGAGGTAGGTGGGGATCGATTGATTAATCGCCCCTCCATCATAATGTGTGTCCAATGCAATTGCTTTTTGGCCGAGAACACTGTGATTAATGTATGGTGTGCCTTTGCAGGCATTCAGGGGATGGCGCCGAGTGACGAGCAACAAGGCTTTGGAGCTGGTTGCTTGACTGACACTGTATCCTGTAATTTGTATACCACTCATTTGTGGTGGTACGATGCTTGGATTGCTGTTATATTAGAGAAATGGTACACTGGTTATGTATGTGTTGTCTTGTAACGAACAAAACAAATCAAGTATTAAAGTTTGTTGAACTATGGGTGGACTTGATCCGATAAGATTGGCACGCCGTTTCAGTGCATCTATCGCTCATGCGCTGCCAGTCCAACAGCGTGTTTCCTTGTCATTGGCTTACTCAGATGCATGCTTCATCCAGTCCAACTGTATTGTGTAATGCATATATTAGGGTGCGCATGTAGAATTGTACTGTACAGCACTGTACTCCGTAGGAAGCAAGGGCAAAACACTTGTCTTCATCGTTAATCATTCGCTGATGCTAGCTAATATATAGCACGAATTGAATTGAAGGGGCTGGGAAGACAAGCACCAAGGGCCGGGCTGAGCCTAGGAACTCTGTTGGCTGGCCAGATATGTGGATCCGCCCCTATAAAATCAATTACTATTTGGTACTGTGTTATACTCCACTCTATTTTCGATTGAATTGAAACAACGTGCATTCAATTAGTAACTAAAATAATAGTCCACCGTTTTTTTAATTTTAAAAAGGTGTCCAGCTCGTAGCTATTCACGTGCCTGAACCTGATTGCTTCTGTTGGGTTTCAACTCTAGCCTACTTCAATTTGTTTAGGACTTAAAGACTTTGTTGTTGTTGTTGTTGTTGTTGTTGTGTCCAGCTCGTAGCTACTTAAGTGCGCCTTTAACTTTGTGCCAGATGCACGCAGTGATCTAGAGATATTTGTTTTCTGCCAAAAAAATAAAATAAAAATGAAAGCAAAATATGCATGACCAAAAGATAATTTATTAGACAAAATAAAGTTGAAGATGTATGTGCACTCTGATTATTACATGCATACTTATAAGCAAGTGCCGGGGGGTCAACATCCCTTACATGCTTATCTCCAAATAAACAGAGTCTAAATATATTCGATACAGGCCACTTATATCAACTGTTTTCAAATAATCCCCGTATCCAACATGGCGTGTATGGGAAACAGGTTCTCATGCCCACTGGTATATGTATACGTCCGCCCAACTGTTGAAACTTTGAGGTATTCAAATTATAAGATATTGTCCCAGATGGTACGCAAAAGAAGACAATCTCTTTGTAAGGATGAAATCCGAGGAAATCAACAGGGTAGTGCCCGTCTGCTTCAGTGAGCTTATTATCTTTGTCTTCATCGAGGACAATGTCAGCATTGTCAAAGTCCCATTCATCATCATCATCAGCAAACTCGTCGTCGCCATGTGCAGCAGCAGGTGGTACTTCCTCCTTGTTATTATAGTCACGGATGACCCTCCATTCATCATCAGCAAAGCCGCTGTGAAGAAGAGGACGTCTATTTGCAAGCAGCGGTGGAAGGCTGATGTTAGTCTTCAACACCCACTCCATGTGAATGTGATCATTTTCTTCTTCTTCTTCCTCCTTAAGGAACCAGACTCGAAACTGGGGGCAGCGACCACAGTCGACCCAATAAAGTAACGCAGAGTGTACCCCTTTCTCTGATTTTCCCAAATAAAAGGTAGCACCCTCACCAAGTTTGTCGCCTGTTGCTGGAGATTTCATCATTTGGTACTTGTCATTGGACAAGGCTATACTGCAATTAATTAATTACAAAAAGCATGAATATATATGCATGTGTGCTTAATTAGCACTAGATTGAGCAAATAATGAATCATATATATAGCATGCAGTTGTACAATGATGATGATGACGACGACGACGACAACAATACTAGATGAAACGTCGATGCCTACTAGTTAGTTAGTTACCTCATGATAGAATCATTTTGACAATGCACAGAGAGTGCTCCCCGGAAATATACGGCCTTGCGGTCCCAGCAATCGGATTGCAGCATATCGGCCATGGTCCCGGCAGGCTCCCCCTGGCGGACCCAGAACCTCTCCTCCCACCTCCATCTCGACGAGAAGACATGGATTCTCAATGTCGATGGTGGCCATTCTTGCTCCTCAATGTCGATGGTGACGTTTTCCCGATTGCCCAGATCACGGGCTAGTAAGGGGATAGGAAATACCTAGAAGTGCTACGGCGACTCCGCCATGGGATCGTACACAAGGTAAAAGCTTGAATACAACAAGTGGTGGTCGTCGTTCTCCTGATCCTGATCCGTCGTCGTCTCGGCCCAGACCCTTACCCCACCAAGCATGTCGCCAATGGATGGTTCCGGGGAGGTACGCAAGTTAGCCCATTGCCGTGTGGCCGGGTTGACCACCATGTCACACTCACACACCAAGAGCAGACCATTGCAGTGATCCTCCACTTCTAGACCGTAGTAGTCTTCTTGTATGAAGTCGAGGCGGCTGCCCCCCGGGATTCGGCGCGCCGTCGAGGGGCGTGCGAAGAAATAGGTCATCCGATCGATGAGGTCGAGGGAGATGCAGAAGAAGGCGTCGAGGCGGAGAGGGAGGAGGTCGACGTGGAGGAGGCACCGAGCGTCGATGATGGAGCACCGGTGCTTGCGGACGCAGCGCAACTCCAGAAATATCTTGGTACTCGTCTCCTTAGAAGTTCAGTTTATCATCCGTAAACTGACGGTCAGACAGAAAGAGTCAATCAGGTACTTAAGGATATGTTGAGGGCTTGTGTCATCTCTTATCTAGAAAAGTGGGACAAATGCTTGACTTTAGCTGCGTTTTCCTATAACAATAGTGAAAGTGCAATCAAGCCATAACTGTGGGTTTTGGTGATAATGACCACGCAATTAGAGAACTAATGAGATTTATCGAGTTAACAAGCAGGGAATTTATATTCAAGGATGCTACACGAAATGGAGGAGCCCCCAATTATAAATGTAGATGACTTCAAACTCAATGAAGGTTTAAATTCTTTTTTATATTGAATTTGAGTATAGGAGAAGCCGTACTATAAAAGGGGCACTATGCGTAAGCTAATATGTGCTACAAAGTGCTCAAACAACCACATGCATCCTCAGATTCACAGCCAAGACAGTCTGCACTTCACTATTACCCTTGTTGTCTTGCGGGGTGCGAGACCCGTCTCACCCGACCCCTTGGGTGCGAGATCCGTCTCGCCCGACCCCTTGGGTGCGGGCTCTATCTCGCCCGACCCTCTTGGGTGTGGGCTCCGTCTCACTCGACCCCAAGGTCGCGGGATCCGGCTCGCCCGACCCCAAGGTTGCGGGATCCAGCTCGCCCGACCCCTTGGTCGCGGGATCCACCTCGCCCGACCCTAGGGTCATGGGATCCGGCTCGCCCGACCCCTGGGTCGCGGGCTGCTTCGTCTCGCCTGACCCCTTGGGTGCGGTGTCCATTGGAGGCTGGGGTATATATACCTTTTTCTTTCCTCGCCAATGGCTATCTGCGATTTAAAGTGACCGTTGGGGGCTAGAGGTATATATATACCTTTCCCCTTCCTTTCCAACTGCAACCAACCTGCTCTCTTCTTCTTCACTTCAACACGCCCAAAATAGAGCAGGAGCTCTCTCTCTCTCACTCCATTATTGACCTCAAGCCTCCAAATAAATCCATTGATTTCTCCATCAATCCTTGAGGAAAAATGGTCCCAAACTTGAATAGAGAGCAGCTCCATTGATCCCAAACTCTAAAGAGCACTTGGTTCATGTTTTAGCCGGCGGTTGTGTTTGTTACTCTTGGAGCTTGGCTCCTAGCCGGCTAGAGCGTCACCCGTGGAGCTTGCCAACTTGTGTGGCAGCCCCAGAAGGTTTGTAACCACCTCTTGCAGTAAGTAAAATCACCCCTTATCTCATGAGTTCACTCTCTTGACTTGAGAATGGGGTAGGGTTGCAAATCCCTAAGCCTTAGTGGTATACCTCAACAACGTGAGCCTTGGTGGCGAGCTAAACCACGAGATAAATCCTTGTGTCATCTTGTGCTTGTGTTGCTACACTTGTGTTCTTATTGTTGTTGAGGTGATTTCTAGGATTGAGGCCGATCTACTTGTGTGTGGTGTTTCCACCACTTTCAGCTGTCGATCTGTGATCTACTATCCTACAGGAAGCTAAAAAATATACCCGATCTAAATTTCGTTGGGTAGATTTTGAACTGTGAACTAATCTCTCCTGCAGGTGCGACAGTGCCGCACTCACAGAGCGGTAGTGCCGCGGGTGAATTTGACTTCGGTTTGAGTTGAATTTTTACAGGCCTATTCACCCCCCTCTAGGCGTACTAGAGATCCTACAAGTGGTATCAGAGTGAGGTTACCTCGTGTGAGCTTCACCGCATGAGGTATGGAGCCCGGGGGAGGATCCAGTGTTGTGAAGCCCATCAATGTCGATCCAGAGGATGTTGGGTTGCATGACACCGATAGTAGTGAGCTTAGCGCCTCTACAGTGAGCAACTCCACGCTCCCGCAGCTAGAGGCAACTGATGCTGAAAAAGCTCAAAATGAAGAAGAGAGAAGAAGAAGAAGAAGGGCAGCTAGAAAAGAGAAAAGAGAAGCAAGAGAGAAGAAGAAGAAGGAGCAGCAGCGGTTAGAAGAGAAGAAAGCAAGAAAAGAAGAAAGAAGACTCAAGAGAGAAGCTAGAAGAAAAAGGAGAGAAGCAAGAAAGAAGAAGGAACAAAAAGCAAAAGCCTCCAATGCATCTTCAAGTGAGCTATCTAGTAGCTCCGAAGATGGTGATGATGATGAGTCCTACCAAGTGTATAGCAAGAAGGACAAGAAAGGAAAGGGCAAGAAGAATGACAACAACAAATATGCCGTCGTATCCTTTAACTATTCTTCTATGTCTATGACTAACCATGATCGCATGTCTTTCATCAATGTGTCTGCGGGCAAGTTACCTCATTTCAATGGGACTAACTTTGCCAAGTGGAAGCACTTGATGAGAGCCTATCTTATAGGTCTTCATCCCAGTATTTGGGAGGTTGTTTGCAATGGATTTGAGCCATCGGTTGATCCCAAGAATCCAACCATGGAAGAAATGAGAATCATCTACCTCAACGGTCAAGCTACTAGTGTGCTACTTAGTGCCTTGGATGGTGATGAGTATAATAGAGTGATTGGTGTGGATGTTACCAAGTAAATTTTGGATACTTTGCATCTTGCACATGAAGGGGTTGACAAAGTGAGAAAAGCAAGAATTGATTTGTTGATGTCCAAGCTCAACCGATTTGTTATCTTGGATGGAGAAGGGCCACAAGATATGTTTGATAGGTTGATGACCATGGTGGGCAAGATTAGAGGCTATGGTTGTGATGAGCTAGATGATCACAAAGTTGTCAAGATTATGTTGGAAGCTTATTCACCAAGAAATGAGACCATAGTAACTCTAATTAGAGACAAAAAGAAGTTTGAGTACTTCACACCAAATGATGTACTTGGGAGGATCTTGACCTTTGACATGCAAAGAGAAGAAGCAAATGTGAGGAAGAAGCTTGGAGAATTGCAAGCAAAGCTAGAAGGCATCAAGATCAATAAGGATGTAGCTCTCAAGACCAACAAATCAAGCAAGCAAGGCTCTACTAGCAAGTCCAAGACCAACAAGCAAGCTTCAATTAGCAAGCCCAAAGCAATTAAGCAAGTTCAAGAAAGAGTAGAGACCACCTCATCCTCTAGTGAGAGTGAACATGATGATGACCAATATGAGAAAGTGGATGATGTTGCTCTCTTTATGAGGAGGTTTCACAAAGGGTTGAAGAAGCAAGGGTACAAGGTAGTAAAGAGGAAGTTTCCAAATAAGAAGAAGAGGACATGCTACAATTGTGGAAGCACCGATCACTTCATTGCCAAGTGCCCACATGAGATCAAGGAGAACAAGTATAAGAAAGAGAAGGAGGACAAGGCCGACCGGAGAAAGAGCAAGAAAAACATGGGAGAAGCTCACATTGGGCATGAATGGGATTCATCTATTGAAAGCTCAAGTGAAGAAGATGAGAAAGTTGCAACCATTGCCATCCATGAGCCATCTTCTTCACCAAGACTCTTCACCAACATGTCCGATGATGACTACTACTCCCCTCACATTTGTCTTATGACAAAGGGTGAGAAGGTAAAATCTAAGTCCAAGGCCAAAGCTCCTCCATCTCCACCTCCTAGTGATATCTCTAGTAGTGATATTAGTGATAGCTCTAGTGATGAAGAAATTAATAAATTAACTAAGAACTTAGATGGAAAGACCAAACTATTCATCACTAAACTAATGGAGGACTTAGAGAGTGTCCAAGCCGAGCTAGAATCTAGAGAGGAAACTCTTATCCAACAAGATGATCTCTACATTGCTAGCAAGGAAGCTCTTGCATTAGAGAGAAGTGAGGTGGAATCCTTGCGCAAGGCCTTAGCCAAAGAACAAGGGGACCATGCTATCACAAAGAAAGAAAATATTGCTCTCAAGAAAAAGTATTATGACTTAGATGAAAAGCACAAAGAACTTGAGCTACAATATAACATTCTTTGGGATAGCAACTCACATCCCTCTAAGTCAAAGGATACCTCTACTACCTCCACTAGTCAAGGTTGTGGAAAATGTTATAATATTGATTTGAATGCTTATTCCACTAACCTTGCAAAATGGAGGCAATGAGAAAAGAAATTGCTAGACTCAATGAGATCATTGGCAAGGGCTTCTTGAGTGGTAAGGCTCAAGTAAGTGACAAGAAGGCAAATGATTCAAAAGTGCCTCAATTCAAGCAAGGGAGATACCCCTCAATCAAGTATGGGCTTGGGCACACTGCAGGAGCCAAGACAAATGGAAGGAAGATCATAAATGGCTATGAGTGTGTCAAGTTTGAGAGGAAGGAAAGAGTTGGTATAGATCAACCTGCATAGATTGTGGTAGTGCTGTAGTCTAGAGCGGCAGTGCCGCACCACGATAGTGCCGCAGTGAAGGCCAGTTGTGCCGCTCTCCGCAAAAATGGGAAGGCTACCAATTCTGCTCCTGATCAAACTAAGCCCAAGAAGAAGGTGTCCAAGTAGAAACAGGTTCAGCAGAAGCCAAAGGAATCAGTGTGGGGCACTATGAACAAGTATGCCTACCAACCAAAGTTTCAACCACCTCGACAAAGATTGACTTCGTGTTTTGTTTTAAGAAACAACAGCAGTGGAAAAGTGGTTGCCAAATATATTGGAAAGGAAGCCAACACATATAGGAATACTTCTATTTGGGTTCCTAAATTTCTTGTGACTAACATGCAAGGCTCCAAGTCTAATTGGGGACCTAAATCAAGCAAGTAAATCTGTTTTGCAGGCATACTCCTCCAGTGGGTCAAGTTGGGTGCTTGATAGTGGATGTACAAATCATATGACCGGAGAAAGGAGTATGTTCTCATCATATACCCCAAAGATGGACTCAAATGAAAATATTCTCTTTGGAGACAACTCTAAGGGGGATGTGATTGGTCTCGGTAAAGTTGCTATAACCTTTGAGCATTCAATTACAAATGTTTTACATGTTGATTCGTTAGGTTACAATTTGTTGTCCGTCTCTCAATTATGCGAGATGGGCTTCAATTGTCTCTTTACGGATAAGGGTGTGGAAGTCTTTAGAAGGGAGGATTCCTCTATTGTCTTTACAGGTCATTTAAAGAACAAGCTTTACCTAGTTGATTTCAACAAAAGCAAAGCTAATCTTGAGACTTGTTTAGTGGCAAAATCTAGCATGGGATGGCTTTGGCATCGCCGACTAGCCCATGTTGGGATGGGGAACTTGGCCAAACTTCAAAAGGACGAACACATCCTTGGGCTAACAAGTGTTCACTTTGAGAAAGATAGGATATGTAGCGCTTGTCAAGCTGGAAAGCAAGTTGGCGTACCTCACCCACCAAAGAGCATCATGACCACGACGCAACCATTGGAGCTCATACACATGGATCTCTTTGGACCGGTCGCCTACCTAAGTATCGGGGGTAACAAATATGGTCTTGTTATTATTGATGTTTATTCCCGTTTCACTTGGGTATTTTTCTTGTTTGATAAGTGTCAAGTTAGAGACAAAGTGAAGACTTTTGTTAGAAGAGCTCAAAAGGAGTTCGGTCTCCCCATCAAGAAAATGAGAAACAACAATGGGACCGAATTCAAGAACACCCAAGTTGAAGAGTTTCTTGATGAAGAGGGCATCAAGCATGAGTTTTCAACTCCATACACCCCTCAACAAAATGGTGTAGTAGAGAGGAAGAACCGCACACTAATTGACATGGCAAGGACAATGCTAGATGAGTACAAGATGCCAGACCTTTTTTGGTGCGAATCCGTCAACACCGCTTGCCATGCCATTAACCGCATCTACCTACACAAAAAGTTGAAGAAAACTTCATATGAGCTTCTAACCGGTAACAAACCAAAGGTGTCCTACTTTAGAGTGTTTGGGTGCAAGTGTTTCATACTTAATAAGAAACCCAAAACCTCTAAGTTTGCACCTAAAGTTGATGAAGGTTTTCTTCTTGGTTATGGATCAAATGAGCATGCCTATCATGTTTTCAACAAAATGTCCGGGAGAGTTGAAATAGCGGTAGACGTGACATTTGATGAATCTAATGGCTCTCAAGTAGAGCAAGTAGATTCAAGTGTTGTAGGAAAGGAGGATCCACCATGTGAAGCAATCAAGCAATTGGGTATTGGTGATATAAGACCACAAGAAGACAAAGTCACTGAAGTGGAGGTTCCTCAAGCTGCTGATGAACAAAGTTCCACCGATGTACCCGATGCTGAGGGGAGCCGGCCCCTGCTGCAAATCAGCAGAGCGGTAATGCTGCACATAAGAGTGGCAGTGCCGCACTCCCTCTGACCGCAGCAGCAAGTCCAACTCTAATTCAAGGATAGAACCTATAACCTATATTCGAGCAAGAAGATAATGAAGATCCAGAAGATGGACAAGAGGTCATTGATCATCCAAGGCTAAGGCAAACAATACAACGGGATCATCCCATTGACAACATCCTTGGGAGTCTTCAAAAGGGGGTAACAACTCGTTCACATTTAGCAAACTTTTGCCAATATTACTCGTTTGTTTTCTCTTTGGAACCTCTTAAGGTTGAGCAAGTACTTGGTGATCCGGATTGGGTGATGGCCATGCAAGATGAGCTCAACAATTTCGAAAGGAATCAGGTGTGGACCTTGGTGGAGAGACCCAACACCAATATCATTGGCACCAAGTGGGTCTTCCGCAACAAGCAAGATGAGAATGGCGTGGTGACAAGAAACAAGGCAAGATTAGTTGCTCAAGGTTTCACTCAAGTAGAGGGCTTGGACTTTGAGGAAACATATGCACCGGTGGTAAGACTTGAAGCAATCCGAATGCTTCTAGCCTATGTTGCTCATCACAATTTCAAGCTATATCAAATGGACATGAAGAGTGCATTCCTCAATGGCCCCATTCAAGAACTTATCTATGTAGAGCAACCACCGGGCTTTGGAGATCATAAGTTTCCCAACCATGTCTACAAACTCCAAAAGGCGCTCTATGGGCTTAAGCAAGCACCAAGAGCATGGTATGAATGCCTTAAGGATTTCTTGCTTAAACAAGGCTTTGAAATAGGCAAAGCCGACCCTACCCTTTTCACTCACAAAGTTGGTAAAGATATATTTGTGTGCCAAATATATGTCGATGAAATAATATTTGGTAGTACTAATCATACTTTTTGTGAGGAATTTAGTAGGATCATGACGAAGAGATTTGAAATGTCCGTGATGGGTGAGTTGAAGTTCTTTGTCGGATTTCAAATCAAGCAAGTGAAGGATGGAACTTTATTACTCAAACGAACTACACCCATGATATGCTCAAGAAGTTTGACATGGTGAATGCCAGGCCTATCAAAACTCCCATGCAACCAATGGACATCTTGATCTCAACATTGAAGGGAAAGCCATGGATACCAAGGTATATCGTTCTATGATCGGCTCTCTATTTTATTTGTGCGCATCTAGGCCCAATATTATGCTTAATGTGTGCATGTGTGCTAGATTTCAAGATAACCTGAAAGAGTGTCACTTAGTGGCCATTAAGAGAATCTTAAGATATTTAGTACACACTCCTAACCTTGGCTTGTGGTATCCTAAGGGCTCTAGGTTTGATCTACTTGGGTATTCGGATTCCGATTACGCCGGTTGCAAAGTAGATCAAAAAAGCACTTTGGGGACATGTCAATTCCTTGGACGATCCCTAGTGTCTTAGAGGTCTAAAAAGCAAAATTGTGTAGCCCTTTCCACTGCCGAGGCTGAGTATGTTGCAGCCGGTGCATGTTGTGCTCAACTACTTTGGATGAGGCAAACCCTTCAAGATTTTGGATGTCACTTCACTAAAATCCACTCTTGTGTGACAACAAAAGTGCCATAAAGTTAGCCAACAATCCCGTAAGCCACTCAAGAACTAAGCACATAGACATCCGACATCATTTCTTGAGAGACCATGAAACCAAAGGAGATATCAAAATTCGCCATGTGAGCACCGAAAAGCAACTAGCCGATATCTTCACAAAGCCCCTTGGCGAGTCAAGGTTTTGTGCTTTGCGTAGTGAGCTAAATATACTTGATTCTCGTAACATGGTTTGAATTTTAGCATGCCTCTGTTTGATAAACTAGCATCTAGGCAAAAGAGTTGAAAATTTTCATATTGTGCATGAAAATGATTTATAAAAGGCAACCTATGTATCATGATCATGGTCTGTATTGATTTTTTGTTTCTGGTCATGGTATATAAGTGATATGTGTCCATATCTTATACAGAGAGAGTCATATAGATTATAACTAACTCACACTATTTTGGGGAGTGCACCAGTGCCGCACCTGCCATGCGGCAGTGCCATGCTACGCATGCGGTAGTGCCGCACTTTGAATCTCAATTGAGATTTGGCCCAAATGGTTTTACTATGGGGCCCATTTATTCTTTGTCATATCCTGCAGTAACTTCTTTCCATCTCTCTTCCCCCCAACACCGATATCCGCACTTCTCTCTCCTCTCGCGCCCGTGCCGTCGCCATCGCTTGGCCATGTGTTGTCGGTCTCTGGCATTGCCGCGGCAGCTACCAGCCCTCCCTCAACGTCACCGACGGCTGCTACTACCCCTGGCCTAAGTAGTTTCTTCCCTCTCCTCTCCATTCCTCATTTGAGAAGATGGAACATGGAGATAACGACCGAAGGGGGAAAAGAAAGATGAATGGGCAAAGAGACAAGGATCCACCTCACCGTGGTCGAGGGAAGTCAACAGCAGCAGGCAGTAGTGCAGCTCCAAAGGAACTTGGTGATAGGGGGAGGCACGAGCAATACATTGAAGATGAGGAGAGGCTAGAGATGACATGTCATACCACTGATGCCATTCCTGACACCCCACAGCATCTCTCTGAGTTTGATGGTAGATACATGAGAGATTTTGAGGGTGAGATCATCATGAGACCTCCAGATGACTCCCGCCAGCATGCAGTTGTCAACTATTCCAAGAGTTAGAAGCTGGTGGAAGAGGCAAGGGGGATCAATCCCTATGTAGTGCGCAAGGATTTGGGCATTGATTACAGATTCTGGAATGAGTTTCATTCCAACTTTTATGCCACTGCCATTCTTGCATCCAAGAAAACCAAGATCATCAAGATGCAGTATATTGTTTGGGATGAGATGCAGGAGAAGGAGGAGCCTGAGTTTGACAAGGTAATCAAAATTTGTGATAGGTTCTAGCTTTCAGACAAACATGGGTTTCCAGTATAACTAGAATGAGGAGGTCCTTGCATAGTTTCATGCCACATACTTCTATGACCAGACCTCTGATGAGATTCATTGGATGACTGATGGTCGGCACTACCGAGTTGACTTTGTCACTTTCAGCCGGATTCTTGGCTTTGGGGAGGAGCATAGAGGTTACACTTACAATCATGATGAGCCCCGAGCTGAGATCCATGACATCGGTTACATGTGGAGAGATAGAAGGATTGCAGATGGCAATAGGAGTGGTCTACATAGCTTCTATTACATCCTCAATAACCTCATCAGGAACACCATCAACCCAAAGGATGGAGCAGCCTCAGATATTAATGGCTATGTGAGAAATGTGTTGGCTAGATTTGCTCCAGGTGGGGACAGGTTCAATGTCCCTAGATTCATATGGACTGAGTTGAGATTTGCAGTGGAGGATGGGAGGAGGGGGCAGCCCTATGCCCCTTACCTCATGTTCATGATTGAGAGGGTCACTGGATTTTATTTTCCAAATGATGGGATGAACACCATCTATAAAATTGAGAAGACCCAGCTAGTTGTAGCTACTCAGGGAGTGGGGAGCTCTCATGCTCGTGTAGACATCCCTAAATCTTCCCACTTTAGGTCTCATAGAGGAGGCAAGATGAAGAAGTTTGGCAAGTGGTTGAAGATAATCTTCGGTAAGTGCACCTATATAGCTGACAGAGCATATGAGACACAGCTTGAGCAGTGTCAGCAGCATGGACAAGACCTTCCACCACTTCCTCCTATTCTGCCTCCTCCATTGTATGACCATCCAAGTCTCTCTGACATAGATTTAGATGAGGAGGAGGAGCAGCAGTAGAGACGAGCAGCAGATTGGGATGAGACCCTAGAGCGATATCGTCAGAGACAGGAGCCAAGGCGTTCCACTAGTTCCACTCGCTACACCGACACTACTCACTATTAGGGCCATACACATTTTGACTCCGACAACGATGATGGTGTTGGTGGTGCCGGGACTGCTGCAGGAGATGATATTTATTGGACGAACATCCAGGGAGATGACGAGTAGGTGTTGATCTTTCTTCTTTTCTTCTCTTTTTGGTGCTTTATGCCAAAGGGGGAGAAAATTAGAGGGGTCAACAACTTTTTCAACGCCATGGAGGTTGCTACAGCTAGAGTCATGTTCGTATCCGTTTAGAGTAGTCTTCGTTAGGTGAGAGTTTGAGAGTCCATTAAAAACTCTAAATTATGAAATAATGCTACTATTTGACTCTTTTTGTGGGATATGGACATATATTAGTCTATGCTATCGCTTATGATACAATTGTGCTAGAATGTATATCTTTATATGTATCATATGCTGTGTGGTGTCTGTTCTAATCTGTGCTGTTACAGCAAGTGCGGCAGTGCCACACCCATCTACAACAGCAAACCATGTTGTGCATAAACTATCATTTGCATCATGTTTTACATACCTAACATAGTATGCAGCTCCCCATAGGAGCATGGATGTAGGGGGAGCCCCATCACTTTCACTAAAATGTGAATCTTGGCCTCTTATGCCAATTTGAGAATTCAATTCTCTATTCACATACTTAGGGGGAGGCTCTACACCCATGGCTCGAAAGTCTCAGTATTTATTTCATATCTTTTGTAAGCTCTAATTGGGTTGTCATCAATCACCAAAAAGGGGGAGATTGAAAGTGCAATCAAGCCTTAACTCTGGGTTTTGGTGATAATGACCACGCAATTAGAGAACTAATGAGATTTATCGAGTTAACAAGCAGGGAATTTATATTCGATGATGCTACACAAAATGGAGGAGCCCCCAATTATAAATGTAGATGGCTTCAAACTCAAAGGAGGTTTAAATTCTTTTTTATATTGAATTTGAGTATAGGAAAAGCCGTACTATAAAGAGGGGCACAATGTGTAAGCTAATATGTGCTACCAAGTGCTCAAACAACCACATGCATCCTCATATTCACAGCCAAGATAGTCTGCACTTCACTATTCCCCTTGCTGTCTTGCGGGGTGCAAGATCTGTCTCGCCCGACCCCTTGGGTGCAAGATCCATCTCGCCTGACCCCTTGGGTGTGGGCTCTGTCTCGCCCGACCCCAAGGTCATGGGATCCGGCTCGCTCGACCCCGTGGTCGCGGGATCCGCCTCGCCTGACCCCAGTGTCACAGGATCCGGTTCGCCCGACCTCGAGGTCGTAGGCTCTATCTCGCCTGACCTTGAGGCCGTGGGCTTCATCTCACCTAACCCCTTGGGTGCGGTGTCCATTGAGGGCTGGGGTATATATACCTTTCTTTTTCCTCGCCAATGGCTATCTATGATTTAAAGTGACCATTGGGGGCAGGGGGGTATATATATTCCTTTCCCCTTCCTTTCCAACTGCAACCAACCTGCTCTCTCCTTCTTCACTTCAACATGCCCAAAACAGAGTAGGAGCTCTCTCTCTCTCTCACTCTATTGTTGACCTCAAGCCCCAAGCAAATCCATTGATTTCTCCATCAATCCTTGAGGGAAAAGGGTCCCAAACTTGAATAGAGAGCAGCTCCATTGATCCCAAACTCTAAAGAGCACTTGGTTCATGTTTTAGCCGGTAGTTGTGTTTGTTACTCTTGGAGCTTGGCTCCTAGCCGGCTAGAGCATCACCCGTGGAGCTTGCCAACTTGTGTGGCAGCCCTAAAAGGTTTGTAACCACCTCTTGCAGTAAGTAAAATCACCCCTCATCTCATGAATTCACTCTCTTGACTTGAGAACGGGGTAGAGTTGCAAATCCCTAAGCCTTAGTGGTATACTTCAACAACGTGGACTTAGGCAAGCCTTGGTGGCGAGCTAAACCACGGGATAAATCCTTCTGTCATCTTGTGCTTCTGTTGCTACACTTGTGTTCTTGTTGTTGTTGAGGTGATTTCTAGGATTGAGGCCGATCTACTTGTGTGTGGTGTTTCCACCACTTTCAGCTGTTGATCTGTGATCTACTACCCTGTAGGAAGCTAAGAAATATACCCGATCTAAATTTTGTTGGGTAGATTTTGAACTGTGAACTAATCTCTCCTGCAGGTGCGGCAGTGCCGCGCTCATAGAGCGGTAGTGCCGTGGGTGAATTTGACTTCGGTTTGAGTTGAATTTTTATAGGCCTATTCACCCCCCTCTAGGCGTACCAGAGATCCTACAAATAGCTATCAAGAAAGCATTCGTATGGCACCTTTTGAGGCCCTATATGGTAAGAAATGTAGAACACCTCTTAACTGGGTTGAAGTGGGTGATCGTGGTTGCTTTGGACCTGATTTTATCAAGGAAGCTCAAGAGAAAGTTAGTGTTATTCAGAGTCATTTGAAGGCAGGTCAGAATCGTCAGAAACTTATGCAGACAAGCGAAGAAGGCCCTTGCAGTTTGAAGTTGGTGACCATGTGTACCTAAAGGTATCCCCGATGAGAGGTGTGCATCGGTTCGGAGTCCGTGGAAAGTTAGCTCCTCGTTATGTCAGACCTTACAAGATTTTGGAGCGATGTGGTGCGGTTGCTTATCGTCTCCAACTTTCGGATATTTTGTCAGCAGTACATAATGTGTTTCATGTTTCCCAATTAAAGAAGTGTTTATGAGTTCCCGAGGAAGTGGTGGAAATTGAAGGACTCCCTCTCCAACCTGATCTTTCTTATATTGAGCATCCTGTCAAAATCTTGGATGAAAACAGAGAGTTAATAGAAACAAAGTGGTGAAATTTTATAAAGTCCAGTGGCAAAATCATTCAGAGGACGAAGCAACTTGGGAACAGGAGAGTTATATTCTAGAGCATTATCCCCATCTTCTCCCCGATGTGCCGAGGTAATAGTTTATGTTAAAAGCTTGCTATTACATTTTTCCTACACTAGGCACTCACATGAAATCTCCAGCCGAGATTTTGTTTAAGGGGGGAGAGTTGTAACACCCTCGGTGTTACTCCCTAAATTATTTACTAAAACATGTCATGAGCATCATGTTTATGTGTTAATGCATGTGATAGAATGTGTAGATAAATTTCTTATAACTTAAAATGACTAATAAAAATGTTAAATGAAAGTTGATTCAATAGTTCGTGTATATCAAGTAGGGTTTAAAACTAAGTAGGGTTTAAAACTAATTTTTATTAAGCGAAAATAGTATAGAACATGTGTGTGATACTTAAATAAGGTTTGAAGTACAAACTTTGTAGATGACAGTGAAATACTTTGTCGGATACTATAAAAAGGGGTACCCTAAGCAAGAACCGAAAAAAATTGCTTAGACCTTTTAAATAACGAAACCAAATTACAACCGCAGGCAAACCCGCCACATCCGAGGCCCGGCTGGACTGCTCGACCCACCTCAAACAAATATCCGGGCTCGACCGAGGCCCCACACCGCAAGGCCTCGGACGAGGTACCGGCTGGCCCGAGGCCCAACGTCGCAAGGCCTCGGACGAGGTATCGATTCTCCGACACGCCCGAGGCCCCGCGCCACGAGGCCTCGGACGAGCACCCAGTTACCGACTCGCTCGAGGCCGCCTCGGCATCAACCCCATCACCACCGCCTTGACCAACTTCTCTGACGAGACGTCACATCCAACTAACACGTTCAACCACTCCCGCGACGTCAGCCGCACGACGGCACGGTACAGCGGAGTGGCCGACGAGACGGAAGTCACATCGACCCCATGCTATTCGAGACAGGACGAGGTGGGGGTTACCGGCCGCTGTGCTCGGCGCTGTGCCCACGATGGACACATGTGCCACGCTGTGCTGCCTAACCCCTGCCCAGGCATGGAAAGTCACGTCTGGGTCCCTGTAGCCTCAGAAACAACATGCAAGGCCAACTGCTCCCTCCAAGCCTCGGCTACCCGCTTTCGGGCTCCTATAGCCTCGGGACTCGCGCCCGCGGAGCCCCCCATGACGGTCCAGCCTCTGCATCGAACTCGGCCTTGGCTCTCTATGTTGTCAGTGCTCTGGGACCGGCACGTTGCCCACAGTACGTGCCATGCCCTGCATCGGGCTACAGGAGCTCCCACATCGTGCACAGGGCCTAGCTCCTGTAGCCTCGGAATTAGCATACCCATGCCATCACATCAACCTAGTCTCGGCACTCCCGCCGGTCAAACATACAGTGACTAGCACGCCTCCAATAGAAGAAGGCGCGCCTGCCACCGCAGGAGCTCCCACGTCGCACAGGACAGGCGTGACCGGTGCGTCGCTCTAGTGCACGGAGGACAAGACCGCTCCACTGACCGCGCCGCCATAGTGACAAGCAGCAGGGCTCAAACATGCCACCCCTGCCGAAGAACGCCACGTAGCAAATATATGTACCGCCCCTGTGCCTCCCCTCGACTATAAAAGGGAGTGACCAGGGCCGCTTCTAGGGAGGAGAAAACCAGGGCAAGCCACGCACAACACTCTGTAACACGCACACTCCTTCACTACAAGAGATGAACATCTCAAGCAACACACACTGCAATTCACAAAGACCTAGGGCTAGCTCCCTCTCTCGCCCAGCTTGTAAGCCCCTACTACAAGCACCTTGGTGCAAGGAATACAAGATCGCTCCCTCAGACTAGACGTAGGGCACCTATTGCCTGAACCAGTATAAACCTTGTGTCTCTTTGCATCACCATCTGGGATTAGGAACACGCAGTACACTTTCACTAGTCGGTTGAGGACCCCCCGGTCCAAAACACCGACAGTTGGCGCGCCAGGTAGGGGTCCTACCGTGTGTCAGCTTAGTCATCCCAACAGATTCCGGATGGCAGACCCTGTGCGTCCACTGTGTCTCGGCACGATGATCTGGTTTGGGAGCCTAGAATTCATGTCTCTAGGATATGAGTATGACATGGTACTCCTCCCACCCAGAGCCCCATCGATCGACGACGACATCACGCACCAGCAGCCCAGGCGCGGGTGGCGCCCGAGCCGCCACTCTCGTCGTGCTCGCCAGGCGCGACGCGGGCGGGACCACCCCGACACCGCACAAGTTCAGGGCAACAATCCGTGCTCCGCCAGTATCCTATACCCGGCTGTTGGCGTAGAGTCCCTGGCTGGGGACCTGTCTAGCTTAAGCCTCGGCAAGGGAAAGACACCGGTGGCATGCACCGACGCCCTGCCATCAAGCTCTGCCCCACCACCTCCTGAGGAGCCAACTCCGGCGGAGCGGAGCCCGGCGACGACACAATCCCCATACCTCTTCGGGTTGAGCAATGCCACTGCGGCCTACGCTTCCGCTCACGCAGAGCCCCCAGGATGCCATCAACATTCTGCCCTCGACCTCATTGCCACAACTCCGACCCATGCCCACTCTAACTCCTCGGAGGAGGACGAGGCATGGGCTGGAGAGGACTTCTCCGGGCTTCGCGACCCTGAAGCTATGCGCCGCCTCATGGTCGCGAGCGACTACTGCTTCGGCTACTCCGACTCCGATGATGAAGATGCTTACGACCCAACTCATGAGTGCCTCAACGTCAAGCTCGAGATGCCAAACGTGGGCAACAAGGATGAAGGGGCAGGCAATCGCTCCCCATCCTGCATGGGGGTAGGCAATGCCACACCGCCACACGTCGAGCCCCCGCCAGCGCGGGACGATGTCCCCGCCCCTGAGGAACTTCGACGCCTAGACCTGGAGTAGCTCCGTGAGCTTTAGGCCAAGGTCGAACAAGACCGACTCCTCCTACAATAGCTCCAAGACACTCTCGAGCAAGAGCAGTGGGGTCACGGCGATGGTGGAGCAGCCCGGCGGAGGGCTCGCGACGTCAACCACCGCATCAACAACGACGAAGGGGGCGAGCAACCCCCTATCTTCAATCGCGCTAGCCAGAACGTTGCGGCAGCAGCGATGCTACTCTGGACAATGCCCGAGCCCTCTACCTCGGAGGGGTGACGGGTCCACGGCAAGCTCCGAGACCTCCTCGAGACCGCCGCGATACAACGGGCTGAAACTTCTACCTCTCGACAGCGCGGGGGCGCCTCGGAACTACCCGCGGCACTGCCTCGGCAGGATAGAGAGGCCTCGGTTCATCCCGAGCCCGCTCGGGCACCGAAAGCCAACAAGGCCCCCTCGGTGCGTGACCGCCTCAACGACCGACGCGAGGTGCAAGGCGACCACGGTGTGGTCAGCGGGCGACGGCGCCATGACAACGATGGGACTATGCCATTCGGCCTCAGAAACGCAGGGGCCACATACCAGCAGTGCATGACCCAGGTCTTTGGTGAGCACATCGGGCGAACCATCGAGGCCTACGTGGACGACATCGTGGTCAAGTCTAGGAAGGCCAGTGATCTCATCGATGACTTGGAAATAGCCTTTAAATGCCTCAAAGAGAAGGGCATCAAGCTCAACCCCGAGAAGTGTGTCTTCGGGGTCCCCCAAGGCATGCTCTTGGGATTCATAGTCTCAGAGCGTGGCATCGAGGCCAACCTGGAGAAGGTCTCGGCCATGACCAACATGGGACCAATCCGAGACCTCAAGGGAGTGCAGAGGGTTATGGGATGCCTTGCGGCCCTGAGCCGCTTCATCTCGCGTCTTGGCAAAAAAGGCTTGCCTCTATACCGACTCTTGAGAAAATCCGAACGCTTTTCTTGGACCCCCGAGGCCGAAGAAGCCCTAACCAAGCTCAAGGCACTGCTCACCAATCCTCCCGTCCTAGTGCCGCCGACCAGGGGCGAGGCCCTCTTGCTCTATGTCACCGCAATGACCCAAGTGGTCAGCGTGGCCGTAGTGGTTGAGAGGCAGGAAGAGGGGCATGCTCTACCCGTCCAACGACCTGTTTACTTCGTCAGCGAGGTGGGCGACCTAGTGTTGAGACTGAGGCAGAGCAGTAAGGGCCGCCACAAGCTGACCCCGCCATGGGAGGGGCCGTACATCGTCGCCCAAGTACTAAAGCCTGGGACCTATAAGCTAGCCAACGAGAAGGGCGAAATCCTCACCAATGCTTGGAACATAGAACAGCTACGTCGCTTCTACCCTTAAATTTCCAAGCATTGTTTACATTGTTTCTCGAAATACAATAAAGAAGCGTTCTTTAGTTGTTATAATTTTTCGAGAAACCCCCCAAGCCCATCGATAGGGGCTCGACGTTACAATAACGCTATAAGGGAGACTCGGTTCTGCCTCTGCAGAACCGAGCCTCCCTCGGAGGCTAGAAGGGGGGAACCCCCCCTAAGTCCCAGACACCGGTTTTTAGTTGTTTTTCGAAAAAAAAATTCTATGCCAAACTCTCTCGCGTACTCTGACAAAACGATCATAAAAAACCTAAGGACCAAAAGTTTGTCTCGGGGCAAAAGGCTGGCCGAGCCATGAGAACGGCCTACGCCTCTGGGCTACGGCAACTCCCTCACCACCTTTCGCCCGAAGGGCAGCTTTGGCTCCGAAGAAGTTTTTTGCATTCATCCAAGAACGAGACAGAGGGCAGAGGCTCGGAAATATAATAGAAAACGATTAAAAAACATATATACACAAGTACTGTAAAGGCCTCGACGGCCACAAGCGTTATGGTACAATAATGTAAGTCCTAATCTATTTACATGGCCCCTTTGGCCCAGATCAAAACTTAGGGTCGCCAGCGTCGGTGGTCGGCATAGAAGGAACCACCTCCTCTTCGAACAACCAGGCCAGCGCCGTGCTAGGGGCCTCAGCCGCCTCCACCTGCTTTAGGACCTCCTCCTCAGCCTTCTTTACTCTCTCTCTCTTCTCCTCCTCCTTCTCCCTTCTTCTCCCCAGCGCTCTCTTCCACTGTTCTTGGCAACCGCTCGAGGGCAGAAAGCGCGAGCGCAGGCAGAAAAGGTAAGGAGGGGCAAGGGCATGGCTCGTCACGTATTTATGAGGGAGGAAAGAAGGTGAACGGGCGGGCGATGAAACTGGGAAGATTATTTCCTAGATGTGGCGCAGTTAATGTGGATCCGGCCAAACCGCCCATGCGCCCTACTTCTTCTCGCTAACCGTGCATGTACAGTAATGTCCCATCCACAGCGACGGCAGACGCCGTTCTGTCTCCCTGAGAAACCGCCTCAAAAGGCGCACCCACCGTCGTCAGCCGATGGGAAGGGAATATTCCCCACCCGATTCCTTTCAGACTAAGTAACTGGGCACCAAGCCCGTTACGGTCTAGGGATTCGAAGGCTGGGCCCCCGAGGGTCTCGACAGCCACCCCAGGACAAACAGAGTCAGGGATGACTAAGGGCAAGCCCGTACATGGCCGAGGCCCAAGCAAGCAGTTGCTTGGGATGCCCTAAGTCGTGTCCGAGACCGGCAGGGAGGTCTCTGAATGGGATCCCACCGTAGGGAGGCACCGAGCCCCCAGGGCCAATCGAACGGCCCTGGGACCCACTAGAGAAGCCCTCTGGTACTTTTGGAGCACGTCTCTAGACCGCTAGCCGACCCCTATCGAATGGGGCACGGGCCTCCACTTGGACTTACCCGTTAACAGCTCACCAGAGGTGTCACTGCTCACCCGCCGAGGGTAGCCTGGCATACTCCACCCCTCCTTTTGAGCGAAAAGGATGCGCGAGGGCCGCACAAAAAGATAGGGAGACTCCTAACCGCCCTCTTGCTCCGAGCAGAAGCTCGGGGGCTCTTCCTGCGACCAAGCCGAGGCCAGCGACCCAAACTCGCACTCAGGGGGCTCGGCATAAGGAACTGGGCACCGAGCCCGTTACGGTCCAGGGGTTCGAAGGCTAGGCCCCCGAGGGTCTCGATAGCCGCCCTAGGACAAACAGAGTCAGGGATTACTAAGGGCGAGCCCATACATGGCCGAGGCCAAGCAAGTAGTTGCTTGGGATGCCCTAAGTCGTGTCCAAGACTGGTAGAGAGGTCTCTGAATGGGATCGCACCGTAGGGAGGCACCGAGCCCCCAGGCCCAATCGAACGGCCCTAGGACCCACTAGAGAAGCCCTCTGGTACTTTTGGAGCGCATCTCTGGACCGCTAGCTGACCCCTATCGAATGGGGCACAGGCCTCCACTTGGACTTACCCGTTAATAGCTCACCAGAGGTGTCACTGCTCGCTCGCCGAGGGTAGCCTGGCATACTCCACCCCTCCTTCCGAGCGAAAAGGATGCGTGAGGGCCGCACAAAAAAGACAGGGAAACTCCTGACCATCCTCTTGCTCCGAGCAGAGGCTCGAGGGCTCTTCCTGCGACCAAGCTGAGGCCAGCGACCCAAACTCGCACTTAGGAGCTCGGCATAAGGAACTGGGCACCGAGCCCGTTACGGTACAGGGGTTCGAAGGCTGGGCCCCCGAGGGTCTCGACAGCCGCCCCAGGACAAACAGAGTCAAGGATGACTAAGGGCGAGCCCGTACATGGCCGAGGCCCAAGCAAGCAGTTGCTTGGGATGCCCTAAGTCACGTCCGAGACCGGCAGGGAGGTCTCTGAATGGGATCCCACCGTAGGGAGGCACCGAGCCCCCAAGGCCAATCGAACATCCCTGGGACCAACTAGAGAAGCCCTCTGGTACTTTTGGAGCACGTCTCTGGACCGCTAGCCAGCCCCTATCGAATGGGGCACGGGCCTCCACTTAGACTTACCCATTAATAGCTCACCAGAGGTGTCATTGCTCACCCACCGAGGGTAGCCTGGCATACTCCACCCCTCCTTCCGAGCGAAAAGGATGCATGAGGGCCGCGCAAAAAAGACAAGGAAACTCCTGACCGCCCTCTTGCTCTGAGAAGAGGCTCAGGGGCTCTTCCTATGACCAAGCTGAGGCCAGCGACCCAAACTCGCACTCAGGGGCTCGGCATAAGGAACTGGGCACCGAGCGCGTTACGGTCCAGGGGTTCGAAGGCTAGGCCCCCGAGGGTCTCGACAGCTGCCCTAGGACAAACAGAGTTAGGGATGACTAAGGGCAAGCCCGTACATGGCTAAGGCCCAAGAAAGCAGTTGCTTGGGATGCCCTAAGTCATGTCTGAGACCGGCAGGAAGGTCTCTGAATGGGATCCCACCATAGGGAGGCACCGAGCCCCCAGGGCTAATCGAACGGCCCTGGGACCCACTAGAGAAGCCTTCTGGTACTTTTGGAGTGCGTCTCTGGACTGCTAGCCGACCCCTATTGAATGGGGCATGGGCCTCCACTTGGACTTACCCATTAACAGCTCACCAGAGGTGTCACTGCTCGCCCGCCGAGGGTAGCCTAGCATACTCCACCCCTCCTTCCGAGCGAAAAGGATGTGCGAGGGCCACACAAAAAAGACAAGGAAACTCCTGACCGCCCTCTTGCTCTGAGCAGACGCTCGAGGGCTCTTCCTACGACCAAACCGAGGCCAGCGACCCGAACTCGCACTCGGGGGCTCGACATAAGGAACTAGGCACCGAGCCCATTACGGTCCAGGGGTTCGAAGGCTGGGCCCCCAAGGGTCTCGACAGCCACCCTAGGACAAACAGAGTCAGGGATGACTAAGGGCAAGACCGTACATGGCCGAGGCCCAAGCAAGCAGTTGCTTGGGATGCCCTAAGTCGTGTCTGAGACCGACATGGAGGTCTCTGAATGGGATCCCACCGTAGGGAGGCACTGAGCCCCCAGGGCCCATCGAACAGCCCTAGGACCCACTAGAGAAGCCCTCTGGTACTTTTGGTGCGTGTCTTTGGACCGCTAGCCGACCCCTATCGAATGGGGCATGGGCCTCCACTTGGACTTACCCATTAACAGTTCACTAGAGGTGTCACTGCTCGCCCGCCGAGGGTAGCCTAGCATACTCCAACCCTCCTTTTGAGCAAAAAGGATGCACGAGGGCTGCGCAAAAAAGACAGGGAAACTCCTGACCGCCCTCTTGCTCCGAGCAGAGTCTCGGGGGCTCTTCCTGCGACCAAGCCAAGGCCCAGCGACCCAAACTCGCACTCGGGGGCTCGGCAAATGCAACAAACCCCCCCACTCAACAGGGAAAAAGCCCCTAGAGGAATAAATCCACTCCTCCAGGGCCTCGGGGGCTACACCCGACGGGTGCACTCGCGCGCACCCACCGGAGCCTCGAGCACAAAACACAATCCCAACGGGAGCTGCTGCGAGCCAAGTCTCATCAAAACCTCAGAGAGAGTGCTCACACTCCCCCCACGGCTCGGGGGCTACTGTCGGATACCATAAAAAGGGGTACCCTAAGCAAGAACCCAAAAAATTGCTTAGACCTTGTAAATAACAAAACGAAATTACAACCGCAGGCAAACCCACCACATCCGAGGCCCGGCTGGACCGCCCGGCCCACCTCAAACAAATATCCGGGCTCGACTAAGGCCCCACATCGCAAGGCCTCGGACGAGGTACTGGCTCGCCCGAGGCCCCACGCCGCAAGGCCTCGGACGAGGTATCGATTCTCCGACTCGCCCGAGGCCCCGCGCCACGAGGCCTCGGACGAGCACCCAGTTACCGACTCACTTGAGGCTGCCTCGGCATCAACCCCGTCACCACCGCCTTGATCGACTTCTCTGACGAGACGTCACATCCAACTAACATGTTCAACCACTCCCGCAACGTCAGCCACACGATGGCATGGTACAGCGGAGTGGCCGATGAGACGGAAGTCACATCGACCCCATGCTATTCGAGACAGGACGGGGCAGGGGTTACTGGCCGCTGTGCTCAGTGCTGTGCCCACGATGGACACCCATGCCATGTTGTGCTGCCTAATCCCTGCCTAGGCATGGAAAGTCACGTCCGGGTCCCTGTAGCCTCAGAAACGACATGCAAGGCCAACTGCTCCCTCCGAGCCTCGACTACCCGCTTTCGGGCTCCTATAGCCTCGGGACTCACGCCGGCCGAGCCCCCCACGATGGTCCAGCCTCTGCATCGAACTGGGCCTCATCTCTCTACGTTGTCAGCGCTCTGGGACCGGCACGTCGCCCGCAGTACGTGCCATGCTCTGCATCGGGCTGTAGGAGTTCCCACGTCATGCACAGGGCCTAGCTCCTGTAGCCTTGGAATCAGCATACCCACGCCATCGCATCAACCTGGTCTCGGCACTCCGCGCTGGTCAAACATACAGTGACCAGCACGCCTCCAACAGAAGAAGGCACGCCTGCCACCATAGGAGCTCCCACGTCACACAGGATCAGGCATGACCGGTGCATCGCTCTAGTGCACGAAGGACAAGACCGCTCCACCGACCGCGCCGCCACAGTGACAAGCTACAGGGCTCGAACATGCCGCCCCTGCCGAAGAACGCCACATAGCAAATATATGTACCGCCCCCGTGCCTCCCCTTGACTATAAAAGGGAGTGACTCGGGACGCTTCTAGGGAGGAGAAAACCAGGGCAAGCCACGCACAACACTCTGTAACACACACACTCCTTCACTGCAAGAGATCAACATCTCAAGCAACACACACTGCAATTTACAGAGACCTGGGGCTAGCTCCCTCTCTCGCCCAGCTTGTAAGCCCCTACTACAAGCACCTCGGTGCAAGGAATATAAGATCGCTCCCTCAGACTGGACGTAGGGCACCTATTGCCTGAACCAGTATAAACCTTGTGTCTCTTTGCATCACCATCCGGGATTAGGAACACGCAGTACACTTTCACTAGTCGGTTGAGGACCCCCCGGTCCAAAACACCGACATACTTGCTGTCAAAAAATGATATTGCTAGCTAGTATTTCTACTAGCCTAGAAATTGCAGATTAAAATCAAGTTTAGCTCAAAAACTTAGAAAATTTCCAAGTTTGTCAACAGCTAGACATTGCTATGTTTAGCAAATTATTTTGAGAGATTGAGCTAAGGGGTGGTGTAGTGTTATAGCTCAATTTGGTAGTCTCATATGCCCTCTTGAGCATGGTGATGATGGTTTGGCTCCTGAAGCAACTGTTTAGTTTTTATAGGTGCTTTAAAATTCATGCACGACTCGGTCTCGGGCTGGTTGGCCGCGTGGGCGCGGTCACCATGCTCGGGAGCTCGGCGTCATCACGTTGGTCGCGCATGCATGGGCTGCCACACACGGCCGACCGTTGCTGCATCTGGCCTAGCTGTGGCTCGGCTGCCGCTAGGCTCGCCATGCAGAGCCGATGCCGCCCGCCCGCACCACGACGAAGCCACTATCGGCGCTATCACCTCGCCGTCGCATCCGCCCACTACTGCCTCACGTCATGATGCTGCCGCTGCTGTCGCATCGTCATCACGTCTGCGCCTGTCCATTGTACCCTCTGCACCGCTGTCGGCCTAGTTCAAGGCTACCACTGTCGTGCGCACGTGGCCGAGCTCGCTGTCGCCTTGTCATTTAAGACATTGCGGCCGCACAGGCCATGCCGGTCGAAAGCCTACGCACGTGGGCCTCCATGATCTCACCGACCGCATCCCACCAAGGTGAGGATGAGCCAAGCCACCTGCCTTGCCCCATCTCTTTCTTTCTATCTTCCTCCCTCTGCTGCCACTACTGAGCCGCGCCATCAATTTCCCTACGAGCGATCACTTCCATTCAATTCAGCGCATCCACGTCTTCACCATCATGTCCTCTTGCTGCCTAACCCCACCTAGCTTTGAAGAGAGCATGACCAAGCTCCAATTTATAGTTTCTTCTGCCACCATGCCGATAAGGCCGTGTCCGGCCGCAGATGTGGGCAGCCCTCCCACCGTCCCTCCCGAGCCAATTCACCTGCACCACTAGCGTTGCCTTGACTCCCTCTTCACCCTGCGTGCCTTAGCCGAACCGCTACCGCCTCCCCTTCATCACTAACACGACCGTGCCGCCACGGTCCGCCACATGGCTCGGCCCCACATGGCCAGCCTTCCTCCGTCATCCTCTGCCCCAACCGTCACCTTGGACTAGTCCAAGGTAGCCTCCTGATGCTCATAAGCTAACCAATTAGGCTTGTAGCTACCCCATCCCACCGAAACAGTGGCGCTGCCATCATGGATGGCCATGCGCCGCTGCACCCTTCCCTAGCCAGTCGTGTCACACTACACTACCGCTTAGCGTAGCCGCTCGGGTCAGAGATGGTGATCGACCCATTAGGTGGGCCCGCGCAGGTCCCGGGTGGTCGGCGTAAGCGCCCAGTGCCGTCGCTCACCGTGTCGCCATGCACTGAGTCACCGGGGGTGCATGTGGGTGAATTAGGGAAAGGCCAGGAGGTTAAGTGAGAAGTTCTGTCGGTGCGAAAAGTGACCAACAAGTAAATATTTGTAGTTTTGCCTTGCATTGTGATCTGATGTGGCCTAACACGCGATGACACATGATTTATATTGGTTCAGGCAACGTGCCCTACATCCAGTTTTGGTCAGTCGATGACTTTATTCCTAAGCCCAGGTGCTCAAAGTTTGCTGTGGGGTTATAAACGAGTAGGAATGAGAAGGGGGTGTTAAAGGATCGGTCAGACTCTGAACCAAATGACTGAGAGTGATAGGTGCTCTAACGTGCGCTAAGTATTGGAGAGTATGCTCTGTGTAGCTGTTGAGTTCTAGGGCTATTGAGGTGTTTGAGTCCACAGGTCGTCGAGTCCTCGAGTCATCTAGCCTCTTTTCTTTCTGAGAGAGAGCTTTTAGGAGAGAGCTAATCCCCTTTTATAGTTGAAGGAGATGGCCTTACAAGTCAGAGAGAGAGAGAGAGTATACATGTGTGACCTAGTCTTGTTGCCCACGCTGTCGGGTACGAGACGGTTATCAGCGCTCACAATACTGTTTATGTTCAAACGCATCTAGCAGGCTCTACCATGTTCTCCTGGTACGGCAAACGTCGGTGCCTACAATATTGTTTGTGCTCTGACATGTCTGGAAGGTTGTATAGTGCATGTCTAGCATGGCCTGGTGGCACCATCCTATAGGTGCGCAGGGCATGGTAGGGTATGGTCCTCGATATTGTGGTTGACTTGAGTGCCTTACCTTATCTACTCCGCCTGATCCTCAAGCCCTCACTAAGCGGGCGTCCCCGGTCGGTCGTTCCTAGTCTGGCCCGACCATGTCGATCGGAAAAGAGCAGTGAGTAGAGGTCTAGTGTATCCTTGGTCGAAGAAGGAGGTCGAAGCTAGACTGTGGTCCCACCTTGGCTAAGCCTTCCAGTCGGTGACCGGATCATTGTCCTAGCCTATCATTATGTATCTGGGCCAGCCCAGGCGTGCATTGTCGTTGCGCCGCCTGTTGGGATGGGTTTTGTAGGGAAGCGGGTCCATTGGGGACCTCGGGTTTACGAACCTAACAGGAGCCCCCAAGCCCCTTTGGGACTTCTATGAAGTCGTGAAGGGGTTGTTTACATTTGTTCCATGAGTGCACCCGATAGGTGTAAGGTTGCAGGTCGCCATCGGACGTGACGGAGCGTGAACCCAAGGCGTCGGGCGAGACGGAGCCCACAGCGTAGCCGGCTGTGGGGTCAGGCAAGATGGAGTGCGAACCCAAGGCTTAGGCATGGCCAAGGGGTCAGGCGCGATGAAGCCCCCGGCCTAACGAAGTGCAAACCCAAGGGTCAAGCACGACTGAGGGGGTTAGGCGAGATAGAGCGTGAACCCAAGGGTCAGGCATGGCCGAGGGGAGCGTAGCCTCCAAGCCTACAGCTGGCTAGAGAGTCGGTCGGAGGCTGAGCACCTTGGAACTCTTTTCTAGGGCTACAAACTCTTGTGTTCCTTCCGGTCGGGGTGTTCGCCTGTGTCCGTTCTGACCGCAACCTGTGCGGTCGGTCGGGTTCCTAAGTAGGGACTGTTGACACAGAATTTCGTCCCGTGCCGAGGTCACACGCAGCAAGCCAGAAGGGTCCGCTCGATGGAGCAGATCCGTCTAGCTTCAGCGCAAGGGTGGTCGATCCTGCGCAATCCTCCTGAGACGTGCCAGTCAATTTGACCCTACAATTGACAAGGAGAGAAACTCTATCAGTAATTAAGGGTAGAACATGCCGGTGTTGCCAGACAGTCCCGAATGTGTGGCTCTGAGAGCCGATATGAGAGGAGATCGACTAAATAGTCGATTCCAGCATATTCATAAGAATAAATCGGTTAAAGCTTATGGGGTTGTGTAAGAAGAATCGGTTATTATTCAGAACAAATATTATTTAAGCAATCATTAATCAATGGCAATAAGATATCAATGATAATTGGTTTGTACTGAGCCAATGATTACAAGTAACCGAACTCCTATTTATGTAAAGATACAATTCAACACCACTTAACCATCTAATAAAGATAAATCTAATGAACATGTTAGATGTCATCTATCGCCATGACCAGTGGGGCATGAGGCAGAATCATGCAGGCCGTAGAAACAACAATAGATTCGACGACCCTAACTCATTACTAATATCAGTGGGGCATGAGGCAGAATCATGCAGGCCGTAATACAATAACAAGATCATGGAGCTAAGATATCTTTCAACTTATCTCTACTTCAATGGTCTCGTAATGTGATATGTTCGTGAGAGCGCTCGATATCGGCTAAATAGCCGATTCAGGCATAGCGCACAGTTAAGGTCATGCCTTCTCAGGAACGGATCTATCAACTAACGATCCCCACTCCATGGTGCTAACAGTGGGGTGAGAGGCAGAATCCCACAGGCCGTGATAACGGGCCATGGAATAGTTCTCGCTAACCAATAGATCTACTCAAGATCGAACATGCCTTAACCGCACACTATGCATAATTAAGATTGATATAAAACAACCGATAAAAACATAACTCATCGTTTAAGATGTAGGTTAGATCAATTTTAGATTAGCAAATGATGGGTTAAATAAGATATAAGGCCGATCCAGATCAATCTCAATTGGGCAGAGTGATATTGCTGTAATTAGATAAACAATGAAAGTAATAAGCAATATCGGTAACTTAATGAATCTACCAAAGACTGCCATTCAAAGGTAGCACCGATAACTTGACCTTGATCTAGTTCAAGCAGTGGGGTGTGAGGCAGAATCACACAGGCCATACTTGAACTAGGCAAGAGTCGATAACTAGCCTATACCAGAGTCACGGTGGGGGTCGACCGGATCGATGCAGCCATACGAACAGAGGTATAAACCATGATGGTACTTACAGACAAGCAGTGGAGGTAGACCGGATCGATGCAGCCGTACTTGCTGAAGAACTCGCCGAGATCTACTCTACTCCTACTCCTAAGGGGTGGCCGGAGCCAAAAAAGTAAATTGACTTGTATTTGATTGATTATTGTCCCTTACAATAGCCGGGGTTTGATATTTATACCCGGAGTCTAGACATGAATCCTATTCGAGCACGATTTGTTACAATTTTTGGCATAAAACAAAAACATTCCTAATTTAAGATAACTTGGACTCTAATCTTTCCCTTTTTGTAGAGTCCAACATGTCTCGTCCCAGCGCCGATCATAGCCTCTGTCGTTATCTGCTGGCGCTATCTGGGGAAAGCCGATTCTAGTGCTGCATCCGAATCAACAGGTTTTGATTTACACGCAATTGATCCCTTGCTGACATGACTTTGGGAGCTCTCGAGCCTCTAAAATCCTTGTTCCAAATTCTGGTGTAAACACATGCCCCCCAATTTTGGGATAAAGGTGATTTTATTCCAAAATTATCATGTCTTCATCTTCGATGGGTTTGCAGTCACGAGCAGAGAATCTTGATTTGGGGTCTACTATTTATCGCCGCCTATGTCAGCTCACGAGCCCATGCTGTACAACTTTTACGAGAGCATCATTGCTTCACGGGCACCTGGATTCATCTTCCCGGGCTGGCTATAAAACACTTATCCGACCCTAGTGAGAGCAACTCACTACTTCAGTCATGTTTCTCTTCCATCCGTCTTTCCGAGTGCTCCCAACTCCGCTGGACCCTCCATGGCCTATCTCTTTGCAATAAAGATATTGAGCGGTTAGAAGAACTCTTGTGCATAGGGTGATCGTGTCGCTCATTCTAGCACCTTGTCGAGCAAGAGAATCAGCTATTGCGGCTAGAAGAAGTCTTGTGATACCACCTGAGTCTTCTCTCCATGCTCGCAAAGCTATTCTGGTGTTTGCAAGGGCTAAAATGTGTGGACACCTTTCCCTCGTTTGCTTCATCAAACGCCCACTTGGAGAGCCATAGGCTTCTTTCCCACAGTTGCCAGTCACTGAGAAACTAGTTAGGCGTCTGTTAAGCGGGCGGCCTTTCCCCTTCTTCTGATATTAGTTTGTTAATTGGCTGATGTGACTTAATTCATGATAACCTTTGGCCTCGTGGGGATCTAGACTCCCTTCAATCCAAAGAAGTCTTGGGGGGTTAATTTCTGGTCAATGTAAATTCTTTGTACCCATCCCACGACATTTCGTAATCTAGGGAAGCAATAAGTCCGAATCTGTTATCTCTTTGTTATCTATCCCCTAAAATCCCAGAGTGCCGATTTGTTTCCGTATCTGTTTTCAGTTTTCACACCCTCGGTGAAATCCATCTCCTTGCCTCCCTGGGCTATATATACAGACCACGACTAGGGCTCATAAAGCTACCCGTCTCGTCCCAAACCTTCTGTGGCCTTAGTATAGTTCCTGCTCTTCTGTAGGTTCAAGATCATGGAGAACAGCAAGAGGCCTACTGAGGAGGCTCTTAACGGGCCTGCATCATCACGCCAACGCCTTCATCGCTAGGAAGGTGCCACTCGAGATGTCCCCATTGCTTCAGAGCATAGGGCCACCCTGGCTCAGCCTTCGGGACCATCCTCAACACTGATTCGTCATCAGCTCCCTAATTATGCGAGGATGCAGATTGATAATGTCGATCTAATCGCTTCCATCAATTGGACTGATCAGAGCCTATCCGACTGCCTTTCCCTCGTGGAATCGGCTCTGGCCATGATTCAAATCCGGTCGTCCTTCGAGGCTAACCTAAGGGAATGGTTGGCCAGGGCTAAAGCCAGAATCATATGTGAGACGGCTACCACAATCTCCTTAGCTTTTCTTAACTTTGCTTTCGAGATTTTCTGATCATCCCTTCCTTTGAATTTTTAGATCTAACTGCTCAGTTGGAAAGCCTTCGATCAGCCGTAGATCACACGGCGGGATTTGTCAATGCCAGGGGCGCTGTTTTGGTAGTCCGTTTACATGACATTCCAAACCGCGTCAGGGAGGTTGCTCTCCATGGTGTTCACCATGGCGCTGCCACAGCGTTGGCCACTACGCAAGCTCGCTCTGGCCACAATCTTTAGCTTCTTCCTCACGGTTTCCCGGATGCAGTGCCCCTCGGGGATCATGAGTGTTTGGTTGAGGAATTCTTTAGCGCCGCCAACTCCGTAGCTTTCAATACTCTAGCCGATGATGTAGTGAGCAAATTGTTCTCCAACCCGTAGCTTGTAATAAGTGATTTTTTAGCAAACAAATCCCTCGTCCTGAATGATATTTCTTTGTTTTGCGCTTCATATTATGCGTGTTACTTCATCCATGTTTGCTTTCCCCCTATAGGCGATACGCATCGTACCGGCCTTTGTCCCTTTGGGTTCATTTTTGCACTAAAGGCGATACCTTTCTGATATCGGCTATTAGAGCTGTCAACCGAACAAATCGGCTATTTAAGTGTTAATCCAAATGCTGGGATAATATTTCTTCAGATATTTCCCATTGATTGCTTGGACAAACTCTTCTTCTCCTCCTAGTGTCTCCATAATATACGCATTACCAGGAGCACAACGTTTGATCCGATAAGGCCCTTCCCAATTGGGTGACCATTTGCCGAACTTACTGTCCTTTGACCTGATCGGCAATTTAACTTTCTAGACCAAATCTCCTTCAAAAAATTGCTTATTCTTGACTTTTTTATTGTAATATTTTGCGACTCTCAGTTTATTGGCTTCAATATTTTCAAGAGCGCGCATCCGAAGGCAACTTAAATCTTCTAAGCCATCCATCATAAGATTTTTGTAGACTTCGGCTGTCAAATCATTCTGTAACATAACACGCCTCGATCCAGTCTGAACTTCCCAAGGAAGGACTGCGTTATGGCCATACACAAGTTCATAAGGTGACGTTTTAATTGATCCATGGTAGGCCATCCGGTATGCACATAATGCCTCATTAAGCATCGAATGCCACTTGGCTGTTCCTCAATTTTCTTTTTGATCAGCTTAATCATAATTTGATTGGATGCCTCTGCCTGACCATTAGCCTGAGCATAGTAAGGAGACGAATTTAGCAGTTTGATCCCCATACTGGTAGCAAAATCTTTGAATTCCTCTGATGTGAACATGGTTCCTTGATCAGTAGTGATGGTTTGAGGAATCCCAAAACGATACACGATATGCTCCTTGACAAAATCAACCATATTTTTTGAAGTTATCGTTTTTAGGGGAACTACCTCAACCCACTTGGTGAAGTAGTCTGTTGCTAACAATATGAACTTATGTCCTTTGCTCGAGGGTGGAAAGATCTGGCCAATCAAATCAATTCCCCAGCGCCGAAACGGCCATGGCTTGATTATTGGGTTCATGGATGATGTAGGCGATTTCTGGACATTACCAAAACGTTGACAATCTTGGCATCCTTTGTAGTATTCAAAACAGTCTTCTAATATTGTTGGTCAGAAATATCCAGTTCTACGAATAATCCATTTCATCTTATAAGCCGATTGATGAGCCCCACATATCCCTTCATGCACTTCGCCTATCAAAACCTTGGATTCTTCTTGATTCAGGCATTTGAGTAATACCCCATTGATTGTTTTGTAATACAGCTGATCATCCAGTAAAGCATACTTAGTCGATTTATACCTTAGCTTTCGGGT
Organism: Miscanthus floridulus; assembly: GCF_019320115.1. Taxonomy (NCBI): domain Eukaryota; kingdom Viridiplantae; phylum Streptophyta; class Magnoliopsida; order Poales; family Poaceae; genus Miscanthus; species Miscanthus floridulus. Next base: position 10,914,347 of record NC_089588.1, on the reverse strand, counting down.
AACCTTTTGTGATGGATTTCTAAGGTAGTCGACTATCTCAATTCTCCAATCATTATCCGAGGCTTCATTATTTAGGATTTCTTGAATCACTCGATAACCTGATGCACTTTGAGCCAAACGGTTAGCTTCTTGATTCTGCGCCCTCGGAATATGTTGAAATGAGACATGGGAAAATTACCTGAGCAACCTTTGGCACTCGTCATAATATCTCCTCGGAGTATCCTCTTTGCACACATACAGGCCGATCAACTGATTAATAATTAACTGTGAGTCTCCAAATATTTCAATCACTTTGGCCTTTACCTCATGAAGAAGTTGAATCCCTTTGAGAACAGCCTCATATTCTGCTTGATTGTTGGTAACCATTGGTTTGGTCGGAAAAGCAAACTCAAAATTTGCCCCCCAAGGCGAAATAATAACAACACCAATGCCACCACCTTGCTTACATGATGACCCATCGAAAAACAACGTCTAGGGAACTGGCTCCACATGATTCATGCTTGACTTGTGATGCTGGGTGATGAAATCAGCTATTACCTGCCCTTTAACTGCTTTAGCCGATTTGTACCTCAAGTCAAATTCTAATAACGCAAGAATCCATTTTCCTACTCTCCCATTTAGTATCGGCATCGATAACATGTGCTTGATCACATCAGCCTTGGAAATAACCGTGCACTCAGCCGATAATAAGTAATGCCGTAACTTGGTGCAAGAGAAGTATAAGCACAAGCATAACTTTTCGGTGGGAGAATATCTTGTTTTCGGATCTAGAAGCCTCCTACTTAGAAAGAAAACCACTCGCTCTTTTCCTTCAAACTCTTGTATCAAGGCCGACCCAATCATTTTGTCATCGGCTGATATATACAACCTGAAAGGCTTACCCTGCTGAGGAGGGACCAACACGGGCAGACGCTTCATATATTCTTTTATCTCCTCAAACGCCTTCTGTTGTACGTCACCCCATTTAAATTCTTAATCATTCTTTAATTTCAACAAGGGAGAAAACGGCAGAACCCTTTATGACAAATTCTAAATAAACCTTCTGATGAAATTAATCTTGCCAAGCAAAGATTGCAACTCTGTCTTAGTAGTTGGGGGCACTGCGTCATCAATTGCTTTCATGCTCTTCTGACCAACTTCGACTCCTCTCTCATGGACCATAAAACCCAAGAATTGTCCAGCTGACACTCGAAAAGCACACTTATTAGGATTCATCTTCAGACCATGTTTTCTTGTGCATTCCAGAGTCTCCCGCAAATCAGCTAGATGCTCTTTGTATCCTTTTGATTTTACCATCACATCATCAATGTAGATCTCAACAATCCTGTCGATCAACTTATGAAAGATATAATTCATTGCCCTTTGATAAGTGGCACCAGCATTCTTTAGACCGAAGGTCATCACAACCCACTCGAACAAGCCGATTGCGCCGGGGCACCTGAAGGCGATTTTCGCTATGTCCTCCTCAGCCATGAAAATTTGATTATACCCTGCGTTGCCATCCATGAAGCTAATAACCTTGTGTCCGGCTGCTGTATCTACTAACATATTGGCTATCGGCATCGGATAACCATCCATGGGTGTGGCTTTATTCAGACCCCTGAAATCAATGCAGACCCTTAGTTTTCCATTCTTTTTGTATACAGCGACAACATTCGATATCCATTCTGCATATCGGCATGGTCGGATAAACTTTGCCTCCAGTAGCCTTTCAGTCTCCTTTTTAATATCGTCAAGCACATTCGGATTGAATCTCCTTGGAGCTTGCTTAAATGGCCGATATCCAGGTTTGATTGGCAACCGATGTTCAACAATTGACCGGTCCAAACCAGGCATCTCGTAGTATTCCCAAGCAAAGCAGTCTTTAAATTCTTTTAATAAATCAATTAATTCTCGCTTATACTTCGGATCCAATTTAGCACTTACGTACGTCGGCCTAGGCCTGTCTCCAGAACCAATATCCACTTCTTCCAATTCATCGACCGACATGAAGCCATGTCCTAGTTTACCATCTATACCACCTATTGGATTATTTATTAAACCACATTTTCAAAGCCGACTGCTTGGATCGGCTATTGGCTTTCGCCATCGATTCTGAATTCTGATGGCAACAGAAAAGCCATTTGAACATTAGCCGATGGTTGCTTTCTATCGGCTATTTGCTTGGTACGCCACACTTGAGTTTTACTGGATGACTGAGCTAGTTCCATCTCTTTATTCCTTAGGCGTTGCACCCTTCTTTTTGGCTTCTTGTCAATCCTCCGGGGCACCATTGGCCTTCCTACCATACATGCTCCCTTTGGTTGCTTCCTTCTTCATGATCGGCCCAGTCTTGGTCAATAACTCTTTTTCCCAGCCGATCATGAATACTTTTATTTTTTAAGCGCCGATCCATGTTATTATGATGATATGCATCCTAGGCATGGATAGACCAGCAGTTGATCTGAGATTGCCTAAACTCCCAATATTGATTGCTGCATTTTGGACAGTCATGTCTAGTGGGCAATTTCAAACCTTCATTCCAGCAGTATCTGAAGAAAGGATAATTCCAATGCGATTTGGCTTGCCTCCTTTCATACCTCTCTTCTTCTAGTTGACGCTGGTATTCTTGATCCTCTAACCATCGCTGATAATCTTTTTCCTTCTATCGCTGCCACTTATTCAACAAAATTCGAGATGTAACTTGCGGCTTTGTCGCTCCATCATTTAATGCTTCCCCCTGTTCATATCGGCTCTTTTGCTGATCATGACGTTTTCTAATCTCTCTGTATTCATCAGTCGATATTTGCATCTTGGGATCAACTGTTCCAGCTTCTCTTGATTTGGCCAATGTTAGAACCTTAGTTTTTCCTTTGAATAGCCCAACATCAACCATATTTTGATCTCCTGGGAAAGAATTATCATCAACTTTCATCTTCTGAGGCGTATTGAACTTGAGCATCCCTTGCTAAACTTGAGCATTATAAAACTTGTAGAACTTCTTATTCTTTAATTGTTCAGGGGGCAACATAACATGATTGTCCGGCAATTTGATCTGGCCCTTCTCAAGTAAGAAGTCAAAGAGCTTGTCCGATTTTGTGACATCAAAGTCATAGCTCTCCTCGACTCCTCTTCCCCAAGGATTTGGCACCATCACTGTCTTTTTGCCCCAATTCTATTCAGCTACAGCAACCTCTTCCTCTTCATCTTCATAGCCATCATCAATCGAATATGGATTATAAGCTTCGGCTACTGTGGTACTTTTCTGGAATCGGGTATCCTGGCGCATACTCTGGAATTAGCTATTGAGCACTGTCACTCGTTGAGCCAACTGACCCAAGTTGTCAAACTCTTGCCCTAGCAACTTTTCTTTCCACATTGGTAGCATTCCCTAGACGGCTAAAGCAGCTAACTGATCATCTGCCAAGCTCAATGAGAAGCACAGGTTCCTAGTCTCTCGGAATCTCTGAAGAAACTCAGTGTCCGATTCATTAGTCCTCTGTCTCATGGTTGTCAAATTGGTTGTCTTCTTTTCTCTAGTCCTAGTGTAAAAATATGTATGAAACTTCTTCTCTAGGTTAGCCCAATTGGCAATGGAGTTGACTGGTAGTGACGAGAACCAAGTGAAGGCTGGCCCTAACAGGGATAAGGAGAAGAAACGAACTCGATGGGCATCCTCAACTGATGCTTCGCCCAATTATGTAAGATACCGACTGACATGTTCTATTGTGCTTGTAATGTCTTGACCAATGAACTTGGCGAACTCTAGGAGCCTGTAATTTGTAGGAAGAGCAACCAAATCATACCACTCTGGATATGGGCATTTGTATGAAAAGGTCAGCCCTTTTGGCTTCAGGCCGAACTAATTTTTCATCATCTCGGTCACCTTCAGCAACAACTCGTTAGCTTGCGGATTTGGATTCCTCGGTATTTGCTGACCAATCTGTGGATTGAAATCCCATGTGCCTTGATACCCTAGATTCGGTATCATGTGGAGAGGTTTATAATCTGTGCCATAGTGATACCCTTGTGGAATCTCAGTCTGTTGGGTCCTCTGCTGGCTTGCTACTTGAAGTCTCTGATTGTAGACATAAGGATCTATATCTCTACGGATCCTTTGAACTGATGGTGCTATTTTTTGAGCCAATGATGGTATGTGGCCTGATGTGCCAAAATTGATCACTTGGTTCTGACTTTGCCCCGTCAGCTATTGCACATGCTGTACTGGTGGTCCAGAATTGTACTGTGTCTGATTCGCAGCAGTTCCTTGAGTTTGTTCAGGTGATCCCTGAACTGTCTGGACATCACCACTACCAGCTGGTACTGCTTCTTAATGGCTGGTACCGACTTGATTAGTCCCTTGGGTAGATAGATCTGGAATATTGTAATAAATCGGTCCACCTTGACCAACTGGGAATCCATGAATCGCTTCTTTCATTGCATTGTGGAATACGTCAATGAAAGCTTCATTGCGGCTTGATAGAGCATCACGAACAGATTTGTCTATGGCTTCCGTAAAGAAACGCCTGTCTTCAGCTTCGACTGTATCTGTCTGTCCATGTAGTAGAACTCTTGGTAGTGGAAATTTCCGAATAATTGTGTTGTCACGTGTTTTGGTGTAGGACAACAAACACTTCTTCTAAAACTCTTTCGTAGCTTTGTTGATGGTATCCTTATCTTCATCAGGTAGGTCTTCATAATGTACAATAAGGATGTTGTCATTGTTGTGAACCGCCATGACGATTGTTGTTGTCCCACCAGCCGTGCCAGAAACATGTGTCAACATAGAATTTTGTCTCATGCCGAGGACACATGCAGCAAGCCGGAAGGGTCCGCTCGATGGAGCAGTTCCACCTAGCTTCAGCGCAAGGGTGGTTGATCCTGCGCAATCATCCCGAAACGTGCCAGTCAATTTGACCCTGCAATTAACAAGGAGAGAAAGTTTATCAGTAATTAAGGGTGAAACATGCCGGTGTTGCCAGACAGTCCCGATTGTGCGGCTCTGAGAGCCGATATGAGAGGAGATCGACTAAATAGTCGATTCTAGCATATTCATAAGAATAAATCAGTTAAAGCTTATGGGGTTGTGTAAGAAGAATCGGTTATTATTCAGAACAAATATTATTTAAGCAATCATTAATCAATGGCAATAAGATATCAATGATAATCGGTTTGTACTGAGCCAATGATTACAAGTAACCGAACTCCTGTTTATGTAAAGAAACAATTCAACACCACTTAACCATCTAATAAAGATAAATATAATGAACATGTTAGATCTCATCTATCGCCATGACCAGTGGGGCATGAAGCAGAATCATGCAGGTCGTAGAAACAACAATAGACTCGACGACCCTAACTCATTACTAATATCAGTGGGGCATGAGGTAGAATCATGCAGGCCATAATACAATAACAAGATCATGGGGCTAACATATCTTTCAACTTATCTCTACTTCAATGGTCTCGTAATGTGATCTGTTCGTGAGAGCGCTCGATATCGGCTAAACAGCCGATTCAGGCATAGCGCACAGTTAAGGTCATGCCTTCTCAGGAACGGATCTATCAACTAACTATCCCCACTCCATAGTGCTAACAGTGGGGTGAGAGGCAGAATCCCACAGGCCGTGATAACAGGCCATGGAACGATTTTCATTAGTCAATAGATCTATTCGAGACCAGACATGCCTTAACTGCACACTATGCAGATCAAGATTGACATAAAACAACCGATAAAACATAACTCATCGTTCAAGATGTAGATTAGATCAGTTTAGATTAAAAAACGATGGGTTAAATAGGATATAAGGCCGATCTAGATCAATCCCAATCGGGCGAAGTGATATTGTTGTAATTAAATAAATAATGAAAGCAATAAGCAATATTGGTAACTTGATGAATCTATCCGAAGGACGCCACCCTTAGATAGAGCCGATAACTTAACCTTAATCTAGTTCGAGCAGTGAAGGTCGACCGGATCGATGCAGCCGTGCGAACAGAAGTATAGGCCATGATGGTACTTACAGACAAGCTGGAGGTCGACTGGACCAATGCAGCCCTGCTCACTAAAGAACTCGCCGAGATCTACTCTACTCCTACTCCTAAGGGGTGGCCGGAGCCAAAAAAAGTAAGGAACTTGTATTTCATTGATTGTGTGTCCTCTTACAATAGCCGGGGTCCAATATTTAAACCCGGAGCCTAAACATGAATCCTACTCGAGCACAACTCATTACAATCTTCGGCATAGAAGAAAACATTCCTAATTAAGATAACTTGGACCCTAATCTTTCCCTTTTTGTAGAGTCCGATATGTAGTTTCCTGGCGCCAATCGTAGCTCATCATCGCTATCTGTTGACGTCATCCAAAGAGATCCGATTCTAGAGTCGTATCTTAATCAGTTGATATCGATCCTTATGCAATCGATTCCTTGATCGACACAATTTTGGAAGCCTCAAGTTCCCGCGTTTTTCTCTCCAAATTTTGGTGTAAACACATGCCCCCAATTTTGGGATAAAAGTGATTTTATTCCAAAATTCCTATTTATTTGTTTACCACGCTGCACCAGTTTTGCTCCGAGATATACGCGCGACTCCTGACTTCCCAGGCTAAGTCTTATATAATGTCCCAATAGTATCTTTTTTGACTCACTCGGCCTGTTTACTTTCCCCTTCTTTCTGAGCAAATCTCAACAGCCGACGCCGCTATCGCCAAAGCTTCAACTCTAGCAAATCTTCTGCCCCATCAAGCTCTTATTCAAGCGGTCTTCTTTAGATTCACATCTGTCTCAATGGTAATGGTGACCAGCGACCATGTTCCCGAGGTATGCTTTCAAGCTTCTATTCCCCAAGTACCGGCTGCTACCCTGAATTTCCTTCCCTCTTAAATTTATTTCATCCGATTTCTAGGAAATGAAGAATGAAATCTTGATTCCATCAACTGTCGCTTCTAATGCCTATTTTCTTGGACCTATGGGTGACCCTGATCCATCTAATTTCATTCATCAAGAAACCAACCAAATCCCCTTCAAATAGTCTGTAGTGGACTCATCCTCCTGGAATATCAAAACCCCCTTCAGAAACTGGCCTAAAATGCCCAAGGGTTGGAGAAATTGGTTTCGTAGAGTATTTAAGAAAAAGGGTGGAGATTGGGAGGTGTATGATTTGAATCAATGTTTGACACTCTCATTGTCCGAGATGGAGAGGAATGATTCACTCTTCATTTCCGCATCCTATTTCTGGTCCAATGCCCTGAATGCTTTTGTCTTTGGTCATGGCCTGATGACTATTACCCTGACCGATGTTTACATGTTGACTGGCCTTAGGATAACTGGGTCAGTGCATCCTTATGAGTACTTGAGTGTTGGCTCCAAGAAATTAGCCAAAATATCAGACAACACAGGATGGGCAAGTTATATTCTAAACCATATCGGAGACGAATCGACTCTTAGTGAAAGGGAATATATGACCTTTCTGAATATGTGGTTAGAGAGATTCGTCTTCTGTGGGTCATCTTATGGTCCAACTTATAATCACAAACTCATGGCAGACAATCTAGTAGTAGGCAAGGACATCCCTCTTGGAAAGTATCTGCTAGGAGCTGCTTATCATCTTATGTACCAGGTAGCCACACAATTACTGAAGAATGAGCCAGTGCATACCATCAGTGGCCCTTGGTGGTTGATACAAATGTGGCACAACTTGTATATGCATAAGATTGTAAGGTCTAATCTTAGAAGCCTGAGTTTCCCTTCCTCAAACTTTGATGAGGAATATAGAGGTGAAGAAGGAAGAACTCAGCAATGCATGAGCTATGGTGAGGCTGCATCGGCCATAACAATTGATATCGATATTGGCCATCTTTTCAAGAAGTTTTACAGAGGGTTTGATGTAGACATCCTAACTTGGCTACCATATGATGATAATGAGAATGATGAGCTGATCTTCCCATTCAAATTTTGATTTGAGTCAGGCTGTTCGGATGAGGCGGCGACTGCAATTTTTTATTCCTTCATCAAGCCCTGCATCCTTCCTGCCGAATTTTGTCATGGTCGTGGCAAAATGGCTATAGGCCCTTCCCTTCTAGGCAACCTCCCAACTTATGAGTTCTACAATCCATCTTTCGTAGCCCGTCAGTTTGGCTTTGGCCAGCTCCCCCCTCAATTGTTCTTCAAAAACATATTGAAGCCAAGAGAAGACATCAGTGAGGTGATGGAGGCCTCCAAAGTTTTTCAATTGGGGTTAGATCTTCCTTCCCTCTGCTTGCATGACTGGGTTAGAGTCAGCTTCTCTTCCACTCTCTTTGACTCCTAGTGGCAAGAATGACACTCTCATCTTTTCTGTGGGTTGGTTCACCCTTTGTGTATAGCTCTGAATGGGGAATTTGCTTCTGACAAAGAGATAACTTGCCATTTCTTTTCAATAAAACTGCTTGACAAATTCCTTTGCCAACTATTCTAATTGACCTTTTCAGGATGCTGAATTTGATTACCAGCCACCATTCCCAGTTTTAGAATGGGATCGGCTGCGCCTTCACTGAAGAAATTGATGAAAACTCTTGCTGCCTCCACTATTGTAACATATCATTCTTCAAAGCACAAGGCAACTCAAGGAACAACCCAGAAAACCATTACTGGGAAGAGGCTCTGCAGAACGAGACCATCAGCTGCTCAGGTAAACAATTCATTTCCTTCTCAAAATGTTGTTCAACTGCTGATCCCGTTCCTTCATAGTTATCGAGCATTGCGTCCCAACCTGCTCTAGGTGCGGGACTGCTATCCCAGGCATTTGACTTAGCACCAACAGAACCCCCATTGGCTGATCCTCAAAAGGAGCCGATTTTGGTTGAAATAACCGATGCTTCCATAACAGCAGAAAATGTGAGTTTAATCCTTGATGCTTGTCAGAGTATTTTCTTTGACTTTTTGATTTACTCGTTCTCCATCCTTCACCTGGCTTCTTACCATGCCAGATACTTCCTGAGGAAACACCCACGCAAGAGCAGAAGCCTGATAGTCCACTTAATGATCCAGTCAGCGTCGAAGGTGATCCTATTGATTCCCCAGCTCAGCATGCAACTGACGGTAAGGAAGTTATACATCCCTTTTATTCTTCTGCAATAATTATGAACTAAAATTTGACATGGCAGATACCAATGTTGAAAGCTCAGAGCCAATTCAACCAGATGCTATTGGTGCATCATCAGTTGTTCCTTCTTTTCAGATAGAGGCTACTGCAGAGAAGGTATTGTATCCTCTTTGACATCCATTTGTTATAAACTGATTTAAACCTCCTAATCAAGATTTCCTTATACACAGGCACTCAATCTTCTAGCCCTGAGTTACTCTTTCAATCTTGAGGAGTATCTTGATAAGGATGAAATCAGTTCATCAGCCACCTCCTCCGAGGAAACCTTGCTAGAAGAGACCAAGAATTAGCTAAGAGATGTTCTACCAATGTTTGAAAAGAATATAGCCGATTTGGTCCAAGACAATGATCCAATACACAGAGTTTCCTTGGCCATTAAGGGTAATCCATCCCTAGCCCTCTCCAGAGTCTTGTCTCCTTTATCTATCTTTGAAGATCAGGTCCTGAAGGTGAAACAGGCTCAGAGGAATCTGTTTGATCATGAAACTTTGTTGGCCAAGGGGAACTCTAACAGGCAAGAGGCTAAAGAGCTGACACGATCGATTGATCATTTGAAGAATTCCTCTCTCAGCATTGACCCAAAATTGTCTCAACTGGAAGCCAGGTGTGCAGAACTTGAGAAGGAGCCAGAAAACATGAAAGCTGCCATTGATCGTCATAAGTCCACCCTGGCTCAAATACCCGATGCCATCAAGCAAAAGAAACAAGAACTGCTGGCCAAAGTCAGAGAAGGCAGTGCCATCCGAAGTAGCCTCGAGAACATTCCTAGGTCAGCCGAAGGAGATAAGCAACAGATCGCAGAAGCTAATGCTATCCGGCTAGAAGTACTGAAAGCAATCTAGGATGTTCTAGATTTGTAATTCAAGTATCATATATCTTGTGTAGAATCAATGACAGCCACATTCTCTGTTGTCTCATTATATTTCTTGTTTCGGCTAAAGAGCCGATTTGAAAATAGCCGATTCTAGACTTCCATCCTTAATCCAAACAAGTCTAAAAACATAGCCTTTTTTATTAAGAGAACCCTTCGATCTTCCATCCTTAGTCACCCAGCGTCGTATTCTCTTCGGTATTAGTGAGGTGGCGCTTCGCCTTCTATTAATTGCGGTTGCCTTTTGCACGTCCCGAGGCATCCACCCCTTCGCTCCGTGGCTTCAAATACCAGCCGAGGGCTCCGGCCTCGAACACATCTATACTTGCAACTACTCCTGTTCCTTTGCACTTCTTCGCGCTCGCAGAACTCTGTAGTGGCCTTCCTCCCTTCTCATAGATTCGATCAATTTCATGGCCTGCGAGGACAACCGCGGCAAGCGTGCGGCAGAGGAGGTCCTGGTGGAGAATATGCCGGTGAACCAGCGCCTTCGACGCATGAGGTGAGATCGACATCTTCTACTTGTGACAACGAACTCTTCTGATTTGTCTATAGATTCATTTTGAATGACAGTCTCCGTCCTCTTCCAAGGGCTGGTGAGCCCTCAGACACTGCATCTTCCACGCCGGCCTTGTCATCGGATTCTTCTGACTCGTACAACGGCGACGATGCCCAGAGCTTCTTTTGAGAGCGGAGGGCGGCCTAGGATCGCTATTCTGAGGCGACTCAGAAAAACGGCCAGCTTGAGATCCGTCTTGAGGTTTTCCAAGTAGCCCTTCATGCGGCTGAGGAGGAAGCTAGTGCCGTTTGAGCGCGGCTAGCCGAGTTTGATGCCATGGTGGTGGGTAAGACGAGCTCCATGAATGCTTCTATTCTGATTTTCACTGCCTTTATCTTGATAGTTTTTCTATTTCTATGATTGCCAGCCCTGATGGTGCAGTTGGAGTCTCTCCAACTGGCGGCGAATGCGATCGTGGACGCTGTCAATGCTCGGGGTTCCTTCTTCAACGCTCGCCTCCAAGACATCCCAGCCCACGTTCAAGAGATCACCCTCCATGGTGTTTGTCATGGCACGTCGGTGGCGCTGACCGTGGTGCAAGTCCAGACAGGGTATGAGCTCCATGCCATGGAGACTAGCTTCCCGATAGGCGATGGCCCCGAGGAGCATGAGGACCTGATGGAAGAATTCATCGTAGCGGCGGAGGCCATCATGGACATCACATCTGCTCAGGATGTGGTGAACAAGGTCTTTGATTAGTCTGTACTTAGGGCAAACTAAGGATTGAAACCTTCTGTTCTTTCATGAATGTATCTCAGTGCAATGCCCTGTATGTCTCATGAATGTCTTTGTTTTTGTTTTTTTCTCTATAGGCGATACGTATCGTATCGGCTTTTTCACATCTTCAGGCTTATTTTGAACTAGAGGCGATACCCTTATGGTACCGGCTATTAGAGCCGATGACTAAACGAATCGACTATCAAGTGTTGATCAAATGTTAGGATAATATTCCTTCAAATATGTTTCGTCGATTGCTATTGTTAGGTTGCACCAGAACTTTTCATACCAAAGGTTAAACGATCGATCAATCCAGGCCAGGCATCTCAATAAGTGAAACAGAACTTCCTTTAATAGATCTATCCACTCTGAATTGCACTTATGACTCGACTTAGCATTCACATACATCGGCCTAAGCCCATCTCCAGGTCTAGCGCTTATTCTTCCTTAATCCAATGGCTAACGTGGAGCCATGACTATTTACTAAAACAAACTCTCAGAGCCGATTGCTTGCATCGGCTGTTGGCTGTCATTGCTGATTTTAATGAAGCCTCCTTCCCATAACTTTCTAGAAAAGCATTCAAAGTCTCCTAGTTCCCAAAAGACTGGATCGGCTGTTGCGATGCTCACAGACTCATCAGCATGAACCAGTTCGACATCATCTCCATGCCATTGAATCAAACACTGATGCATGGTCGATGGTACACAATAGTTCGCATGAATCCAATCACGACCAAGGAGCAAATAGTATGACCCTTTTCCATCGATGACGAAGAATGTGGTGAGCAGAGTCTTACTCCCGATTGTTAGCTCAACGTTCATTGCCCCCCGGGTCTTAGACGCATTACCCCCAAAGTCCTTAAGCATCATGTCAGTCTCAATCAGATCTCCTGGTCCCTTGCCAAGTTTGTGAAAAGTGGTGTAAGGCATGAGATTGACAGAAGTACCTCCATCTACCAACATCTTGTTCATCGGCTTCCCATCAACCAAACCTTTTACATATAAAGCCTTTAAGTGCCGATGCTTGACTGGTTTATCAAATATAGCTTACTGTATAACCGTCAGCTTGGCAACTATCTCTTCATACTCTAATTCATCGAAATCCGAATAAACTTCTTGATCTGCCGGAGCTCTGAATTCTGATGGCAACAGAAAAGCCATTTGAATATTAGCCGATGGATGCTTTCTATCGGCTGTTTGCTTAGTATGCCATACTTGAGGTTTACCGGATGCCTGAGCCTGTTCCAACTCTCTATTCCTTAGGCGTTGCACCCTTCTCTTTTGGCTTCTTGTCAAACCTCTTGGACACCATTGGCCTTCCTGCCAAACATATTTGTCTCGTTACTTTCTTCTTCATAATCTGCCCAGTCTTGATCAACAACTCTTTTTCCAAGCCGATTATGAACATTTCCATTTTTTAAGCGCCGATCTATGTTATTATGATGATACGCATCTTGAGCATGAATAGACCGGTGGTTGGCTTGAGATTGCCTAAACTCCCAATATTGATCGCTGCACTCTGGACAGTCATTCCTGGTAGGCAACTTCAAACCTTTGTTCCAGCAATGTCTGAAGAAAGGACAGTTCCAATGTGATTCAGCTTGCTTTCTTTCACACCTCTCTTTTTTCTGTTGACGCTGGTATTCTTGCTTTTCTAACCAAGCTGATAATCCTTTTCCTTCTATCACTGCCATTTATTCAACAGAATTCGAGATGTAACTCGCAGCTTTGTCGCCCCTTCTTTTGATGTTTCTCCCTGCTCATATCGGCTCTTTTGCTTGTCGCGACGTCTTTTAATTTCCCTATATTCGTCGGCTGATATTTGCCTCTCGGGATCGACTGTTCTAGCTTCTCTTGATTTGGTTGATGTTAGGACCTTAGTCTTTCCTCTGAGCAGCCTAGCATCGACCATATTTTGATCTCCTGGGAAAGGGTTATCATCAACTTTCATTTTCCGAGGTGTATCAAATTTGAGTCATCCTTGCTGAATAGCCCTCTGTATATGTTGCCAAAAAATTCTACATTCATTAATGGAATGAGAAGTAGCGTTATGGAACTTGTAGAACTTCTTATTCTTGAACTAATCAGGGGGCAACATAACATGATTATCGGGCAACTTAATATGTCCCTTCTCAAGCAAGAAATCGAAGAGCTTGTCTGATTTTGTGATGTCAAAGTCATAGCTCTCCTCGACTCCTCTTCCCCAAGGATTTGGCACCATTACTATCTTTTTGCCCCAATTCTATTCAGCCACAGCAACCTCTTCTTCTTCATCTTCATAGTCATCATCAACTGAGTATGGATTATAAGCTTCGGCCACTGTGGTACTCTTCTAGAATCGGGTACCTCTGTGCATACTCTAGAATTGGCTATTGAGCGCCGCCACTCGTTGAGCCAATTGACTCAGGTTGTCAAATTCTTGTCCCAGCAGCTTTTCTTTCCATGTTGGCAGCATTCCTTGAACGGCCAAAGCAGCTAGTTGATCATCAGCCAAGTTTAATGAGAAGCACAAATTCCTAGTTTCTCAGAATCTCTGAAGAAACTCAGTGCCCGATTCGTTAGTTTTCTGCCTTATAGTTGTCAAATCGGTAATCTTCTTTTCCCCAGTCCCAATATAAAAATATGTATGAAATTTCTTTTCTAGGTCAGCCCAATTAGCAATGGAGTTGACTGGCAGTGATGAAAACCAAGTGAAGGCTGGCCCTAACAGTGACAGGGAGAAGAAACGAACTCGATGGGCCTCCTCAACTGATGCCTTGCCCAATTGTGTAAAATACTAACTGACATGTTCTATTGTGCTTGTGCCATCTTGGCCAGTGAACTTAGCAAACTCTAGAAGCCTGTAATTTGCAGGAAGAGTGACCAAATCATACTATTTTGGATATGGGAGTTTGTACGAAAAGGTCAGCCCTTTTGGCTTCAGACCGAACTAATTCTTCATCATCTCGGTCACCTTTAGCAACAACTCATCAGATTTCTCTGCACCTACTGACCCATCTGTGGATTGAAATGCCGTGTGCCTTGATATCCTGGATTCAAAATCATGTGAAGGGTGTTATAATATGTGCCATAATGATACCCTTGTGGAATTTCTATCTGCTGGGTCCTTTACTGGTTTGTTGATTGAAGTCCCTGATTATAGACATGAGGATCTATATCTCTACGGATCCTTTGAATTGATGGTGCTATTTTTTGAGCCGACGACGTTATGTGGCCTGATGTGCCAAAATTAATCACCTGGTTCTAACCTTGCCCCGCTGGCTGTTGCACATGCTGCACTGATGATCTAGGATTATACTATATCTGATTCATAGTAGTACCTTGAGCTTGTTTAGATGAACTCTGAACTGCCTGAACATCATCATTACCAGCTGATGCTGCTTCTTGATGGCTGGTATAGACTTGATTAGTCCCTTGGGTCGACGAATGTGGAATGTTTTAATAAACCGGTCCAACCTGACCAACTGGAAACCCATGAAACACCTCTTTCATGGCGTTGTGGAATGTGTCCAAGAAAGGTTCGTTATGGCTTGATATGGCATCACGAACAGATTTGTTTACAGTTTCCGTGAAGAAATGCCTGTCTTCAACTTCATCTGCATCTGTCTGCCCGTGCAATAGAACTCTTGGTAGTGGATATTTTTGAACAACTGTATTGTCACATGTTTTGGTGTAGGACAACAAACACTTGTTCTAAAATTCTTCTATAGCTTTGCTGATGACATCTTTATCTCCATCAGGTAGGTCTTCGTAATGTACCATAACGATGTCGTTGTTGTTATGAATCGCCATGACGATTGTGGGGTCCCACCGGACATGCCAGAAACGTGTGTCGGCACAAAATTTCGTCCAGTGCCGAGGGCACACGAGCAAGCTAGAAGGGTCTGCTCGATGGAGCTATAGATCCGCCTGACTTCAACACAGGGGTGGTTGATCCTGCATACTCCTCTCGAGATGTGCCAGTCAATTTGACCCTGCAATTGACAAGGAGAGAAAGCTAATCAGTAATTTAAGGCGGAACATGCCCTATAAGGAATAGATCTACCAAATAACGATCCCCACTCCATGGTGCTAACAGTGGGGTGTGAGGTAGAATCACACAGGCCGTGATAACGGGCCATGGAACAGTTTTTGTTAGTTAATAGATCTATTCGAGACCAGACATGCCTTAACCGCACACTATGCACGATCCAGATTGACATAAAACAGTCGATAAAACATAACTCATCGTTCAAGATGCATATTAGATCAGTTTAGATTAACAAACGATGCGTTAAACAGGATATAAGGCCGATCTAGATCAATCCCAATCGGGCGAAGTGATATTGCTGTAATTAAATAAATAATAAAAGCAATAAGCAATATCGGTAACTTGATGAATCTATCCAAAGGACGCCACCCTTATATAGAGCCGATAACTTGATCTTAATCTAGTTCGAGCAGTGGAGGTCGACCGAATCGATGCAGCCGTACTTGAACTAAATAAGAGTCAATAACTAGCTTATACCAGAGTCGCAGTGGAGGTCGACTGGATCGATGTAGCCATACGAACAGAGGTATAAGCAACGACGGTACTTATAGACAAGCAGTGGAGGTCAACCGGATCGATGCAGTCGTTCTTGCTGAAGAACTCGCCAAGATCTACTCTACTCTTACTCCTAAGGGGTGGCCGGAGCCAAAAAAGTAAATAACTTGTATTGGATTGATTGTGTGTCTTTTACAATCGCCGGGGTTTGATATTTATACCCGGGACCTACGCATGACTCCTATCTAAGCACGATCGGATCGATGCAGCCATACGAACATACGTATAAGCCATGACGGTACTTACTGACAAGCCGGAGGTCGGTCGGACCGATGTAGCCCTGCTCGCTGAAGAACTCGTCGAGATCTACTCTACTCCTACTCCTAAGGGGTGGCTGGAGCCAAAAAAAAGTAAGGAACTTGTATTTAATTGATTGTGTGTCCTCTTACAATAGCCAGGGTCCAATATTTATACCCAGAGCCTAAACATGAATCCTACTCGAGCACGACTCGTTACAATCTTCGGCATAAACGAAAACATTCCTAATTTAAGATAACTTGGACCCTAATCTTTCCCTTTTTGAAGAGTCCGTTATGTAGTTTCCTAGTGCCAACCGTAGCTCATCATCGCTATCTGCTGATGTCATCCAAAGAGATCCAATTCCAAAGTCATATCTAAATCAGTTGATATCGATCCTTATGCAATCGATTCCTTGATCGACACAATTTTGGAAGCTTTGAGTTCGTGGGTTTTTCTCTCCAAATTTTGCTATAAACACTGTCTCGCCCGACGGAGGAGCACACGATTCGCCTGCCTGGTCAAAGCTAGAGGGGTCCGGAGGAGCCATGGCCAGGCTGGAGGTAGAGTAGCCGCCGACAAGCCATGGAATCCTGGTGGTGGACATCCCCTTCGTCGGTGAGGAAGACACCGGGGTGGAGCCACCAGCCGTCCCGCCGTCTTGGGAGTTGGTGATGATCCGGTTGTCGCACAATAATGCGATGGCTGGATCTTCCAGAGGGTCTAGGGTGACCCGTGAGCTGGTGTGGCCTTGCCTTGGTGAGCCGGGAAAGGCCCAGTTCATCCTTCATGATGTGGAGGAGGTGAAGCTCTGGCACCTGCTCGAGGAGAGAGGACTATTGATGGAGTCCAATCTCGCCCTTACCAAGGCGAGGCTCAAGGAGGCCTCGGAGAGGGTTGAGCTCGACCATTAGGCCATGATTGTTGACCTACCATGTGTTGCAGAGGTGAGTTTTATATGTTTTTGGTGTTGTTTTTGATTCTTTGGCTTTTAAATGGTTGTCTCAGCACGCCTGCTTCTTGTGTCACAGGACCTGGAGATGATGTCGATCCGTAAGTCCCGATTTCTTTGGGAGGAGCATGGTCGGATGGAGCAAGAAGCAGTGGCATTGTGGTGGGTCGATGAGCTCAGGCACCAGCTAGAGTTCGCCTGTCATGAGTCCTAAGATCGGGCGGCCGAGGTGACGGGAGCACGGGCGGCGGAACAGCGTGCGGTCGAGCAGGCGACTGCTGCCGAGCGGGAACTTGACGTGGCGAGGGTCCACTTGGTGGAGACCGAGGCGGTGCTCTAGAAGTCCTTGGAGGCTCTGGAGTCAGAGAGGAAGGCCCGGTCGGACGCCGAGCAAGAAGTGGTTGCGCTCCGGGGGCAGATGCTTAGGGCAGAGGAGTCGAACGCTCGACTACTCGAACGGATGACTCGGCAAGAGGAAGGGCTCTCCATTCTTGAAAGCGCCCGCCTTGGTACATACCTATTCTGCCTTCAGTTGATGCCTTGAACTTTTCTTTTTCTTGCTTCATAATTTGTCATCTGTTTCCAGAGCTAGGCGGAAAGATCGGCTCTCTGGAGCAAGAGCTGGAGACAGTCAAGGCAACGGTTGGTCGGGGCGCGGAGGTGCTAGCCTAGTTCCTTGAGGAGCGATGCACTCTTGAGGGAGAGCTTGAACAGATTCGCAATATTGTGCAGGTGGTGGTCTCCGAGGTGTACGGGTCGGGACTAAGCACGAGTACGCTTGTCATCCAGCTGGCGGAGGTCCCGAATGAAGTTCAGCACTCATCTTCGATGGCATGTTCTACAAGATGTCGGGGGTGCTAACTTTGGTGGTGACCCATCACCCTAATCTATACTTCATGGCCATCTGTAAAGGATACGTAGATAGGTGGATACGTAGATGGGTGATGCACAAATGGTCGCTGAGTAGGTCACCACCCAGTGGGTGAGGGAGGCTTGCCATTCGACCATGGCCGTAGACATGCGCCGGGAAGATGTCGTCCAGCTCGTGGAGGGAGTGGAGGCTGGGTCGGAGGCGAGCGTCGTCCCGACCATAGCCGTGCTGCCTTCGTCCTCGCCAACCGCACGATCAACCGACGCCACCGGGGGGCCACAATAGAGTTAGAGTAGAAATAGTCAGTTTATGTAAAACATGAATTCGTGGGGGAGCCCCTGTGAGAATAGTTTACATTCGTGAATACTTTAAGTTTGTTTTGTGATGAAATCACTCATGAGGGGAGGCTTGTCCTGTCCGCCCTTGTTTTTATCCTTGCGTAATTTTGTCTTTTGTCCTTTCTTTTTTGTACCTGCCCGTTGACCCGTAGGCTACAACCTTAAGAACCCAGGCGTGGCCCGCGAGGCTCAGCTGCTCATAACCGTAGGTCATGGCGTGGCATGATCGGTCGGGAAGTTAAAGCACAAGTTACATAGGATAATCAAAGGAATGGAATGCCCTTTCATTTGGGCGATGCCCTTTCATTTGGGCGAAAAGTATTACTACATGATAGTAAAGAAAGGATGGTGGTATCGCACCCCCATGGAGCCCCCGAGCGACCCAAGCCGAGAGTGCTCAGGCTGGGGCACCATAGGAGCAAACGTTGAATGGAAATAAGCGATAAGACCGAGCTTTAGGGAAAGAAACGACATAATGGTTCGATGTTCCATGTGTTGGTGAGAACATTGCCGTTGTCATCCTTTAAGCAGTAGGTGCCCTGTCGGATCACCTCGGCCACCACGTATGGTCCTTCCCATGGCAGAGAGAGCTTATGTTTGTCCTTGGTTGACTAGGTCCTCCTTAGTACAAGATCATCGACCTCGAGGGTTCTCCCCCTAATTTTTCTTTCATGGTACCTACGGAGAGTTTGCTGGTAACGAGCAGAGCATATGACGATCATCTCACGAGCCTCCTCGACTAGGTCGACCGCGTCCTGCTGAGCCTCCATGGCTCAGTCTCAGTCGAAGGCCTTTACTCTCAAGGCACCGTGATCGAGGTCGAATGGCAACACTGCTTTGGCTTTGTATGCCAGGAAGAAAGGGGTGAACCCCATGGATCGGTTTGGGGTCATTCTTAGGCTCTAGAGGATCACTAGGACCTCTACAACCCATCGCCCAGCATATTTTTTGAGTCAATTGAAGATGTGACTCTTGAGTCCTTGGAGGACCATGCCATAAGCCCGCTCGACATGACCGTTAGTACGTGGGTGACCAACCGAGGCCCAATCTATCCTGATGCCGTATCCATCATAGAAGTCCAGGAACTTCTTCTCGGTGAAGTTTGTTCCATGGTTGGTGATGATACAGTTAGGAACACCAAACCGATAGATGATGTCAAGGAAGAACTTGACCGCCTCTTCTGAGTGGATATTGGTAATGGGCTTCGCCTCTATCCACTTGGTGAACTTGTCCACCACCACGAGTAGGTGAGTGAAGCCACCCGGGGCCTTTTTGAGGGGTCCAACCATGCTGAGTCCCCAGACCACGAATGGCCAGGTGATGGGGATGGTCTGAAGTTCATGCGTCGATAGATGAGTATGCCGAGCGTAGAACTAGCATCCTTCACATCTGCGGACCACCTCCTCTGCATCTCGCAGCGCAGTGCGCCAGTAAAAACCTTAGTGAAAGGCTTTCCCGACCAGCGACCGTGGGGCCGCGTGATGTCCGTAGATTCTAGAATGGACTTCGAGGAGGAACTATTTCCCATGGTCTATTGGGATGCACTTCATGAGTACTCCCGACAGACTCCGTTTGTAAAGTTCATCACCGATGGCGATGAACGTCTTGGCACGTCGAGTGATTCATCGCCCTTCAGTCCTTTCTGGCGGGAGAACCTCCTCGAGGAAGTAGGCGAGCAGTGGTGCTCTCTAGTCGACCGGATCGAGTGCAATCACGGCGATGTCGGCAGGCGACATTGCCATGGAGGCACCAATGTTGGAGCCCCGAGCACTTGGTCAGGGTCGGGGCATGTCAGGGGGTCAGAGCCCCCGGGTACCATATTGGTGTTGGAGTGGGTCAGGGTCAAATCATATAGAACGTGGGTAGATGGCTCATGGAGATCGTTGATGAAGACCCCATCTAGAGACGGAACCCACCTGGCAGCCAATTTTGCAAGGAAGTCGGTGGCATTATTATCCTTTCGGGGGACATGATGTAGTTTGATCCCTCAGAATTTGTCCTCGAGCTTGCGCACCTCCTGGCAGTATGCTGCCATGAGAGGGATCTTGCAGGAGGACTCCTTCATGACTTGGTCGATGACCAACTCTGAGTCACTGCGGACATATAGCCACGTGCCACTGAGCTCGACAACGATGCGCAGTCTGTTGATGAGGGCTTCATACTCCGTGGCATTGTTCGAGGCTAAAAAATGGAGATGGATTGCGTAGCAGAGCCTACTCCCATCTAGGGAGATCAGAACCACTCCAGCCCCCGAGCCAGGTGCCATGACCGACCCATCGAAGTACATCGTTCAGTACTCGTGGGTGATGTCCTGGGTCATGAGCTGGACTTCCGTCCATTCGACGATGAAGTCGGTAAGAACTTGAGACTTAATAATGGTGTGGGGGACATACCTGATGTTGTGGCCCATGAGCTCCAGAGCCCACTTGGAGATTCGGCCAGCGGCATTGCTGTTACGGACGATCTCCCAGAGTGGGTACGAGGTGACGACCATGATCTCGTGGTCAGTGAAGTAGTGTAGGAGCTTCCAGGTCGCCATTAGCACAACATATAGAAGCTTCTAGACCTAGGGGTAGTGAACCTTAGCATTGGTGAGTACCTCACCAACAAAGTACACTGGTCATTGGATCTTCAGGGGGGGTCCTGGCTCCTCCCTCTCGACGACAAGGCCAGCGCTTACAACATGGTTGCTTGCCATGATGTAGAGGAGGAGGGATTCTCCCTGTTTGGGAGCGACGAGGAATGGGGCCGACGTCAGTGATGCTTTGAGGCTTTCCAAAGCCTGTTGTGCTTCTTCCTATCTAGATGAATGTGTCTGTCTTCTTGAGAAGTTTGTAAAGAGGTATCCCTCGTTCACCTAGTTGGGAGATGAACTGCCTCAGGGCAGCCAAACAGCCGGTGAGCCTCTGTATGCCCTTGATGTTGCGTATAGGGCCAATGTTGGAGATGGCTGTGATTTTTTTGGGGTTGGCTTCGATGCCGTGCTCGGACATGATGCATCCAAGCAGCTTCCCCTTCGAAACTCTGAAAACACATTTTTCGGGATTCAATTTAATGCTGAACCTTCGGAGGTTCACGAATGTGGCAGCCAAGTTTACGATTAGGTCGCTAGCATGAGCCATTTTCACCACTATGTCATCAACATAGATGGTGATTGTTGGTTTTGGCCGCTCGACTTGGTCAGGTTGGTCGGGCGGGTCGATTTGGTCGGCGAAGCATCGCTGCATGCATCGTTGATAGGTGGCACCAGCGTTCTTCAGACCGAAAGGCATGGTTATGTAGCAATATGAACCATATGGGGTGATGAATGAAGTCACGAGATGGTCAGACTTTTTCATTGTGATCTGGTGATAGCCTGAGTAGGCATCCAGGAAGGAGAGGATTTCACACCCTGAGGTAGTGTCGACTATCTGGTCTATGCGTGGTAAAGGAAAATGGTCCTTTGGACATGCCTTGTTGAGCCCAGTATAATCAACACACATTCTCCATTTCCTATTCTTCTTTTTCACAACAACAGGATTAGCTAGCCAGACGGAGTGGTATACCTCTTTGACGAATCCGGCTGCCAGAAGTTTGGTGATCTCCTCACCTACGGCCCTAAGCCTCTTGTCGTCAAAGCGACGCAGGCATTGCTTGGTGGGCTTTGAGCCTAGGACGACGTGTAGTGCATGCTCGGTGACTGCCCTTGGTATGCCCGGTATGTCAGAAGGTTTCCACGTGAAGACATCGTGATTGGCATGTAGGAAGTCGGCGAGCACGCTTTCCTATTTGGCCGGGAGCTTGGTCCCAACCCGAACCATCTTGGTCGGGTCGGTGGGGTGGATCTCCAGTGCCTTGGTTTCCTCGGTCGGATGGAAGAACTTGAGGAGGTCAGCTCATTGCAGTCGAGGACTATTGGAGTCATCGAATTCCTGAGCTCTGGGAGCTCGGTGGAGTTGATGACGGCAGTGGCGAGCTTGTAATGCTCGCGGTCACATGTGTAGGCGTGCGAAATGGTGCTACCCACGGTGATGACACCGTTCGGCCCCGGCATCTTTAGCTTGAGGTAGGTGTAGTTGGGGATCGCCATGAACTTGGCGTAGCATGGCCGCCCCAAGATGGTGTGGTAGGACCCCAGAAAGTCCACTACCTCGAAGGTTAGGACCTCCGAGCAGAAGTTAGTGCGGCCGCCAAACGTGATGGGCAGGTCGATCTGCCCGAGTGGATATGCCTGTGTCCCTGGGATCACGCCGTGGAAGGGAGAGCTCACTGGGCGAAGCTCCGACCGAGGGATGCGCATGGCGTCGAGGGTGTCAACGTAGAGAATGTTGAGGCCACTGCCTCCATCCATCAGCACCTTGGTGAGGCACTTCTTGTGGACGATGGGGTCGACGATGAGCGGGTAGCGACCCGATCGGGTGACGTGGGAAGGATGGTCTCTCTGATCAAAAGTGATCGGGGAGTCTAACTAGCTAAGGAAAGAGGGGATGGCTGATTCGGCGGCGCATGCCTCACTGTAGTGTACCTTGTGCTGGCGCTTGGAGTGGGTGGCGTTGGATCCCCCAAAGATCATGAGGCATTCCTCGAGGTCAGGGAAGCCGTCTTCATCCTTGCCCGCCGCACCTCCTTTCTTGGCCGCCTCCTCCTTACCTTTCCTTTCATTTGGCATGCCGGCTTGCCACAGAAAGCACTTGAGGAGCTCGCAGTCCTTATAGAGGTGTTTGATGGGATAGGCATGGTTGGTGCATGGACTCTCCATGAGCTTGTTGAAGTGATCAGGCTGGCCCTATTGGGGCCGCTTGCCCGCTCGGTCGGCCACAGCGACCAAAACTAGGTTGGTCGGTCGACGCCAATCCTTCTTGTTCTTTTTGCCCATTTGTGTGGAGGGGCCCTTGCCTTGGTCCTTGTGCTTGGCCTTGCCCCTGTCTCGACCACCGCTGAAGACTGCCCCGACCGCCTCCTCATTGGAGGTGTGGTTCATGGCGATGTCAATCAGGTCGCTGGTGGTACGGGGCTTCACACAGCCGAGCGTGTGGATCAAGGACTTGTAGGTTGTCTCGGAGAGGAACGCGCTGATGATGTCCACGTCAACGACATTAGGAAGGGAGTTGTACTGCTTTGAGAACCTATGGATGTAATCTCGCAGGGACTCATTGGGCTCCTGCTGGCAGCGCTTGAGGTCCTAGGAATTCCCAGGACAGACATACATCCCCTAGAAATTTCCGACGAACACCCTCTTGAGATCCGCCCAGTCACGGATGCTGTCGGGCGGAAGGAATTCGAGCCATGCTCGAACATGCTCCCCCACATAGATGGAGAGGTATTGGATGATGAAGTAATCATCATCCACTCCTCTGGCTCGATAGGCGAGCCGAAAGTCTTCGAGCCATATACCAGGGTTCATCTCCTCGGTGTACCTGGTGATATTGGTGGGCGGTCAGAAGCGCTATGGGAACAGCGCTTTGTGGATGCGATGACCAAAGGCCCATGGTCCCAGGCCATCCGAGCTGGGGCTCTAGTTGTTTGGTCGGCCACCATGCTTAGGGTGCGTGTCCCCGCACTCCTCGATGGTCAGGCCGGGGCCCGTGCCACCTGCTCTCGCCGCCACTCGAAAGATGTCATCATTGTGCCGGGCGTGCCATCGATTGTTGATGATGCTACGAGCGTCATGATTTAGTCTGAGCCGTTTGCGTACAGGTGGTCGACGTAGAGCGGGTGCCGGGTCAGGCTGCGGTGCAGTCGCGGCTTCCTGCCCCATGCCCGGCAATTGCAGTGGCAAGTGGACGGAGCGATTCAACTGGTGCGGCCCTAGTCCCCTAGTGGGGTAAGAGGCCATGAGCCAGTGTCGCGACGCAGAGCTCTCCGCCTGCTAAACGGTGGTGGTCTCCACCAGCGCCCGAAGGTTGCGGTGGATTGCCTATTCCTGGGGGTCGGCAGACTCGGGGAGGCCACGCAGAAGCATCGCCGCAGCAGCGATGTTTTGGCCAGCCCGAGCAAACTGAGGGGGTCGTTCCCTCCATCCAGAATGTTACGCTAGACCTGATGGGCATGACCCCGAGCACCGCTCGCTGGGTTACACGCATGTGGCGTAGCATGTTGTGCCAAACGCGCTAGCGCAGGTGATGGCTGGCTCTGCCGCCTTTGTTGTAACTCCTCGTCGTGCTCCTACGCACGCGCCAGGGCCCTCGCATAGAGGTCCAGAGGGGTGTGAGTCTGCAGAGAATCCACTACCACCAGTGGCTGTCCCGGGGCGTCCACCATAGCGCACTCCTAGGACAAAGGGTGGCCAGGTGGCACGACATCACCGATGCTGGAGCCATCGCTTTCAACCTCATTATCGATGAGGTTGTGGAAGGAGGCGGGAGCGTAGCCCGCCATTCACATGAACTCAAACATGAGAGGGGGTGGCATCAGCATCCTTCGGAGCCCCCACGCGCATGCATCCACGGGAGACGTGAAGCCGTAGGGGAATCGGTCGCACGACGGTCGCGACAGGGACAACGGGGTCCCTTCGAAGAGTCGACAGAAGGTGCTAAATGGTGAGTAAAGAACAAAATGTACATCATTCACCATGGGGTTTGAGCCCAGCATGGGCTCTAGGCTAAGCACAAGTGTCTCAACGTTGAGGTCATCGAGTGGCCCGAGGCCGGTGGAGGGCACTCCTCCTCCAGTGGACGCCAAGACAAGCGCCTCCTCGTGGAGGCAGAGTACGTCGAGCTGGTCAACGACGAAGTCTAGGCTTCCAAAGAGGAAAGTCTAGAGCGGCTCGAAGACAGGAGGAACCCACATCCCAATAGGTGGGAGTGTGGGAAACTCTAGCGAGCCGAAGCGAATCGTATCGTTCGAGACCACCATGCCAAAGATGGTGGAAAGGTGGGCCATCCGATGACCAAAAGCGTGAACGCATGGTGTCCTCCCCATAGACGGCGCCAACTGTCGGTGTGAAAAGTGACCAATAAGTAAATATTTGTAGTTTTGCCGTGCGTTGTGATCGGATGTTGCCTAGCACGTGATGACACGGGATTTATACTGGTTCAGGCAATATGCCCTACGTCCAGTTTCACTCGGTCGGTGACTTTATTCCTGAGCCCAGGTGCTCGAAGTTTGCTGTGGGGTTACGAACGAGTAGGAATGAGAAGGGGGGTGTTAAAGGCCCGGTCGAACTCTGAACCGAATGGCCGAGAGTGGCGGGTGCTCTAATGTGCATTAAGTATTGGAGCGTATACTCTATGTAGCTATCGAGTTCTAGGGCTATTGAGCTGTTTGAGTCCTCAGGTCATCGAGTCCTCGAGTCGTCTAGCCTCTTTTCTTTCCAAGAGAGAGCTTTTAGGAGAGAGCTCATCCCCTTTTATAGTTGAAGGGGATGGCCTTACAAGTCAGAGAAAGAGAGAGAGAGAGAGAGTGTGTGTGTACGTGTGCGACCTAGTCTTGTTGCTCACGCTGTTGGGTATGAGACGGTTATCGGTGCCCACAATACTGGTTATGTTCAGACGCATCTGGTAGGCTCTACCGTGTTCGCCTGGTACGGCAAACGTCGACGCCTACAATACTGTTTGGGATCTGACGCGTCTAGAAGGTTGTATAGTGCCCTTTTGGCATGGCCTGGTGGCACCGTCCTATAGGTGCGCAGGGCATGGCAGGGTACGGTCCTCAGTATTGTGGTTGACTTGAATGCCTTACCTTATCTGCTCCGCCTAATCCTCAAGCCCTCACTGAGCGGACGTCCTCGGTCGGTCGTTCCCAGTCAGTCCCGACCGTGTTGGTTGGAAAAGAGCAGCGAGCAGAGGTCTAGCGTATCCTGGGTCGGAGAAGGAGGTCAGAGCCGGACTGCGGTCCCACCTTGGCCAGGCCTTCCGGTCGGGAAATGGATCGTTGTCCCGTCCTGTCATTATTTATCTAGGTCGGCCTAGGCACGCGTTGTCGCTGCGCCACCTGCTGGGCCAGGTTATGTAGGGAAGCAGGTCCATTGGGGACCCCGAGTTTATGAACCTGACAAGTTCTGACAGAGAGGGAAATAATGTTAGTACTTAGTTGTAATTCGGGAGAAGTGTGAGGTCTATTTTGCAAAAATGTCAGCGCGTGCGGGATTTCCCCGCCGCGGGCCATCTCCACATGGGCCGGCGTTGAGTGGGTCGCACCGCGGGCCACCGCGTGCTCGCATGCGCATGCGCTGCGTCGCGTGGGCTACGTGTGTGGGCCACGCAGGAGAATTCGTTTTTCTTTTTCATAAAGAATTAGAAATAGTTTTCTAATTTAATTTTTGAGTTGATCTTTGGTAAATCATATAAAATCATATAGGTGTCCAAAAATTGTGAAACAAATTTTGTTAGGTTCCTAAAATAGTAGGAATAAAGATATATACTTTATTTGTAAAGCTAAGTGTTTGTTAGTTGAATCCAACACCTTGCTGGATGAAAATGATAGTTAGCTTAGTATCTTAGTCATTAGAGCTAGCTTAGTAGCTTAGTATGCGTATTCTTGGTTTAAGAATTGCTATTGTGTAAATGTTAAGTGTTGCATCATCATCGCATGCATGTAGAGAACGAGTTGGCGGAGATCGTGACCACCGGCGATCGCGAGTTCGAGGAGATCGTTGAGGAGTACGAGGAGGAGATTCTCGTGTAGGAGGAGGTCCCAGAGCTACCACTAACTGACTCAGCTGACACCGCACCTGCCCAAGGCAAGCCCCGGTGCATAACCCTTATTTTTTATAATCACTGACTATATATATGTGATATGCATTTACGTTACAGGAATTTTATGAAAACCACCTGCATAGATATAACTGTCCTATGAGTCCTAGTACAGGTTTGGGTAGTTGCTATGCTTAGGTTTTCGGTAGCGTGAGTAACCTGTCGTTACTCATAATAGATGATTATTATAATTACTCTCATGATAAAATGATGAAAGGAAAAATGGAGACAGGGCAGGGATATGGTATGGGTATTAGTAGGTATAACAGGTTGTGTCCCACGGCCAACGGGGCTTAGCTTGGTTACATTGTTTTCCCTGTTCATGTCGATTAAGGACCGTCCGTTGCTGTGGATGGTAGTCAGGTCACAGACTTATTATCCTAAGCACATACTTGCTTATGTGAGCGGGAAGGCTAATTACGCTCTTGTCGTGGGTTTCGGCTCTTTTCAGACCGACTAATTGGAGGCGGGGAAAGGTGGAGGTCTAAGCACCATACTGAGATCGGGTCTCAAGTGTGGGGGCTTGGAGTCCAAGTTTGGACGGGGACCTAGACCCCTTGACAGGAGTGGAATGGGCTGGTCTTGTTTGTGCCTATGGTACAAACGTGGCGTGTGTTTCGGGGTACCCAGCTGGAATACATTGGTTTGTGAATCGCCATTTCCATGAGATGGTATGACTTGGCTATGGTCTAGCACCGTAGTAAGAACTGAAAAATAAAAGATGGTGAAATGGTTCTGATTGCTCAACCCTTGCTTGAAAGTAGAACATGTGCTTACCTAGAATGGTTAGCTAATAAAGTAATCATGACTGCTAATAACATTTGACTGTAAGGATGAACTATTAGTAATGCTTTTCGCAAACAAAAAGAAAACAACAAATCCATATTGCCTATCATATTCCTTGAAGTCGGAAAACTATTCCCACTAGTTGGGTAAGTCTTGCGAGTACATTGTGTACTCAGGGTTTATTTTACCCCTGTTGCAGGTGCAGCTTGAGGAGTAGCTCTTATGTGGAGGATTCTTCTGGTGGTCACAGACGGATCCTTGTATCGTTTCCGCTAGATGCTTATTTTCATTCCGCTGCTTAATTATCATACTCTAAACTCTGGTATTGTAATAAATAATTTCTAATAACTCTTGTTGTGTGAAATAGAATAAGTATTGTAAGCTCGTACTCATTATTGAATTCTGAATGTAAAACGTGGATTGTTTCGAGTTCTCTCTTGGGTGTGCTTGACAGAACAGTCCGAGGTAGCTCACTTTCGAGGTGCTTAGTGTTTAGTGGAAGACGAGCGCCTCCGGAAGCGTGTTATTTCAGGCGGTTCTGCCACACCCCATGACTCTCTACCTCTGAAATATGAAACACTTGGATGCAACATACGTCTGGAAAGCAGATGAAATATTTAGAACATACACTTGAAACATTTGTGTGAAACATATGCAACATCCAGATAAAACACTTGCAACTTACAACATGAAAACACTTATTGCAATATAAGACTGAGGCAGTTGAAACATGTCAAACATACTCTTGCAACATATATGTCTGAAACATATGCAACATCCGGATCGAAGCGCTTGTAATATACGTCTGAAACAGATAAAACATTTTAAACAAACGCTTGCAACATGCCTTTGAAACACTTGCAGTATGCCTCCAAAACACTTGCAACATATGCAACATCCTGATCTAGTTTTACAACATCTGCATAAAACACTTGCAACATACCTCTGAAAGCATCTGAAACAATTGAAACATACACTTGCAACATGCGCTTTTAGCGCAATATCTCCTTGTTTTTTTGGAATGGAGGCTCGTCGACACGTGGAGATCACCGGTGTAGAGCTTGCCAGTGGCGCGGAGCTCGCCGCTCCGGTGGAGAAAGCCATGGCAGGTCTGGTGGAGAAGGCCGTGGTGGGTCCACGCGCTCTAGAACAAAAATAGAGGCAAAATTTTCGGCCATTTTTTCGTCCACCTCCCTCTAACTACCGGATGATAGAGAGTTTCTTCCATCCGCACTTATATATATAACCCGTGTTCATACAAGTTAGAATAGCTCTTGTCTAGTGTGATACGGAATCCGATTCCAAAACGTATTGGTCCTACTATTTTTTTGGATCCAGATACATGGATAATTACTGTCAAAGAGTTCAAATAGGAGTGCGCCTGCGGTGCTATTTGCTTTCCTATTCCTTCTTTCCCTGCCAGGCTAATCCGAATTTTTATTTATAATAACTCGTGCTCATATGAGTATGAGTTAGAACAGCTCGCGTCAAAAAATAATCAATATGGAGTTCGATTCTAAGACACAATAGATCATGTTCCAGACTCATGAATCGTCCCCATACGTGTTTGAACAGCTCACGTTAACTATAATATAGAGTTTAATTTTGATGTAGGTTTTTTTTATCCATGGCTTCCGTAGTTTTTTTTATCTATCCATTTCTACTTTGTTTGTCTCTTTTTTCCACGTTTCCGATCTTTATTAGCTGTCTGTTTCTATTTCATTTCTCTTCTTTTTCACGTTTTCTTTTTTGTTCGCACTTTTTTCCACATTTCTATTTATTTGCTCCTTCATTTTTCTTGGGTCGTTCGTTTTCGTTTCTTTTTTATGTTCTGTTTCTTAGTTTTTTGTTTTTACTCGTCTGTTTTGTATTTGTTTTTTTTCTCCAAAAGTTTTCCACTATTTGTGTTTCCAACTTTTTCTTCTCTTCGTTGGTGCATTTTACTCCATTCAGTGTTTTTGTTAAAATAAAAAACAAATACAAAATATAACATTATGCACCTTCGAACTATTTAGTTTTTCTTAGAAAGAAATATTTTCACTGTCAAAATATTGATATAAAATTTTAGTTATAAACAAAAATTATTCTTATTTTAAAAACCTCCTAATAAAATCGTAAACTAAAATCTCGAGTAGTGTGTTATCTAATCCGGTATAAATAAATGTATCTTTGCAATCCCAACGAGGGACGACATGTGAAAAATCAAAGGAGATCTTCCGTCATAATCATCAATAGACAGACCAATCCTTGACATTTGGCAATTGACTCATTGCAGACTTTAATCAGATATAAGAATTATTGATTTTTATGGGTCCTAGAAGAAAGACATGGATATTATAAAAATTAAAGTTATGATACATTTACATCTAAAAATTTCTATGGTTTGTAATAGGATAAAAAAAATCTTTTAAGCATACTATATTTTGATTGGATACAGGCTTAATTAATTGGACATTATCATATTAAACTTATATTATGGATGTCATAGTCATCATAAATTAATTATAGATTTTAAATTAAATTTTCTAAAGGGTAAAACACAAAAGATATATACTATTCTCATCATTTCCTATAAATGTTTGATAGTTTGATTTTTCCTGCTGCAACGCACCGGCACTTTTGCTAGTTAAATTAAATTGAAATGACAGTTTCAGCAGCCATCACATAAATGGCCCTGATTGATTCAGATATTATATTGGCAACAGCTAGTCTGCTATTTGCCACTCTATCACACCAGGTGCCCAACTCATGTCCAGCAACATAAACATACCTACCATTTCTAGCAATTAGCAAGCTCGCTCTTGTTCCGAAATTCGTCCAAGAAAATGCAACTGCCACCAGATGCTGGAACAAAGTATCAGAGTATGACCTTACTGTCTTTTGTTTCTACTCCTGCATCGTATTGTTAATAATACCATGCATGTCGCACATCACAACCTCTGTGCTTGTCGATGACAATGGCTTACCGGGGGGACAAGGCTTGCCGGGCTTAGGGTGGTTGTGCTCACCGCTGTACACAATTTCAACAATTTGTCCATCTATTGTTGTCTCCACCTTCCTCTTCGCAGGGCAGCTGGGGTGAGTACACTTGTAGTAGCTCCGTGGGAACTCGCTGCCTTTCACTTTTTTTTGCCCATATTTCCTCCAGTTGTACCCATCAAGAGACAAACGACCGCCCACACCATTCCTCCTGGCAATTTGGCATGCTGTTAAGTGGTCACAACAATGCTCTGCATATACTTCCTCCTCAGATATTGTATCTGACCCAGCATCCTGTAAAGTTAAGTTTACCATATTGTTGTTAATCAAATATATGACAGACAAATACTTGAATTTAGAAGGCTCCACTTAGCAGAAAATTGTCGTTATCAAACTACATGAAGCTTCTTTCCAAAGCAAAACCAGTGGGAGACTTACTATGGTTGCTGCTATCTGTGTTGGAAGATCACCCGGTAGCGATGCCAACCGAGTGGCTTTTGGCCTGATTAGATCTGTCTCCTCCTGGATGGTCATTGTCGGGGAACAGGTGGCATTGAAGTCTTGAAGAACCTTTGGAAAGGACCTTAAGCTGGAGAAAGGCCTGGAGGACACAGGCTTCAGAACAGCAACCTTCTCATGAGTTTGCATCTTCCCTGACCTGAAAACAGGGGACAATTTATGAATTTGTAATCAAAGCAGCAGCTAATGTCTAATGCAAAGGGGAATTATGGAACTTACAGAGAGTAGCAGACCAATATTTCAGATACAAACTGAACTATATTGTGGTGAAAATTGCAAAGTTCCACAATAAATCAACCAAATTATAGTAATCCAAGGAAGGGTATTCACATAGGCGATGAACTGAGCAAGTAAAGAGAGTAATGGAAAAACAGGGGGGTTCGCATAGGTGGTCACCTTAGTCCTCCACTCTGCTGCAGTTGCATAGACTGGTGGAACGAATGCAAGGGAGTTGAGCAGAGGACAAAGAGGGAGGGAGGTAGTGCACATGCATGTAAGACTGTTAGTGTTTACACCAAAATTTGGAAGAAGAGTCGCAGGGACTCGAAAGCTCCCAAGATTATGTCATCAAGAAATCAATCGCGTGCAGATCGAAACCAGCTGATTCGAATGCAACACTGGAATCGGTTTTCTTCAGGTAGCGCCAGCAGATAACGACAAAGGCTACGATCGGCGCCGGGACAAATCATGCTGGACTCTACAAAAAGGGAAAGATTAGAGTCCAAGTTATCTTAAATTAGGAATGTTTTCTCTAGGGCTAAAGATTGTGATGAGTCGTGCTTAGATAGGAGTCATGCGTAGGTCCTGAGTATAAATATCAAACCCCGGCGATTGTAAAAGACACACAATCAATCCAATACAAGTTATTTACTTTTTCGGCTTCGGCCACCCCTTAGGAGTAGTAGTAGAGTAGATCTCGGCGAGTTCTTCAGCAAGTACGGCTGCATCGATCCGGTCGACCTCCACTGCCTGTCTGTAAGTACCGTCATGGCTTATACCTCTGTTCGTACTGCTGCATCGATCCGGTCGACCTCCACTGCGACTCTGGTATAAGTTAGTTATCGACTCTTGTCTAGTTCAAGTAAGGCTGCATCGATCCGGTCGACCTCCACTGCTCGAACTAGATTAAGGTCAAGTTATCGGCTCTATCTAAGGGTGGCGTTCCTTCGGATAGATTCATTAAGTTGCCGATATTGCTTATTGCTTCCATTATTTATTTAATTACAGCAATATCACTTCGCCCGATTGGGATTGATCTAGATCGGCCTTATATCTTTTTAACCCATCGTTTGTTAATCTAAATTTGATCCAATCTATACTTTAAACGATGAGTTATACTTTATCGGTTGTTTTATATCAATCCTAATCATGCATAGCGTGCGGTTAAGACGTGTCTGATCTTGAGTAGATCTATTGGCTAGCGAAAACCGTTTCATGGCCCGTTATCACGGCCTGTGTGATTCTGCCTCACACCCCACTGTTAGCACCGTGGAGTGGGGATCGTTATTTGGTAGATCTGTTTCTGAGAGGACATGATCTTAACTGTGCGCTATGCCTGAATCGGCTGTTTTAGCCGATATCGAGTGCTTTCACGAACAGTTCACGTCACGAGACCGTTGAAGTAGCGATAGATTGAAAGATGTGTTAGCCCCATGATCTTATTATTGTATTACGGCCTGCATGATTCTGCCTCATGCCCCACTGATATTAGTAATAAGTTAGGGTCGTCGAGTCTATTGTTGTTTCTACAGCCTGCATGATTCTGCCTCATGCCCCACTGATCATAGCGATAGATGAGATCTAATATGTTCATTAGATCTATCTCTATTAAATGGTTGAATGATGATGAACTGTTTCTTTTATAAAGGGGTTCGGTTACTTGCAATCATTGGCTCAGTATAAACTAATTACTGTTAATATCTTATTGTCATTGACCAATATTTGTCTAAAGAATGATATTCATCCTGAACGATAACCGATTCTTCTTACACAACCCCATGAGCTTTAACCGATTTATTCTTATGAATATGCTGGAATCGACTATTTAGTCGATCTCCTTTCATATCGGCTCTCAGAGCCGCACATTCGAGACTGTCGGGCAACATCGGCATGTTCCGCCCTAAATTACTGATAAACTTTCTCTCCTTGTCAATTGTAGGGTCAAATTGACTGGCACGTCTCGGGAGGAGTGCGCAGGATTGACCATCTCTGCGCTGAAGCTAGGCGGATCTCCACCTCCATCGAGCGTACCCTTCCGGCTTGCTCATGTGCCCTCGGCACGGGATGAAAATTCCATGTCGACAGTTAGGTATGGGCACAAAACACGGGAGTAGATATATACCCATCTGCCTTCCTATGATCAGCATTTAGTGATGGGTCCCATCCTCCTGCTGCCTATCCTTGTTTGAGAAAAATTATGGCCAACAAACATATTTAGATGACCAAAGCATGCACTGGAAAACCAAAACTTACATTGGAGCACATTGACTATATTTGGAGGTTAATAAAAAATTATTAATAAACAGACAGTGAAAACCCAAGTTGAAAAAAAAAATCAAATTTCAGGTTTTCGGGGAAAAAAATCAAATTTCTTGTACTGAGTGAACTAAAGTTCATAGGCAGAAAGCAGCACAAATGCAGCTGACACCCCAAGCAGTCAAGCACCACAGACCATCAAAAGGAGACCTTGACAATAGGTCCTTGCAACTTGCATCAATACGCTAAGATTGACAAATCACAGTAAACAGATCTCGGTGCGATGGTAATGATAATGCATTTTTTAAACATAAATCCCATGCGGCATAAGACAACTGACCAAAATCAAGGATTAATGGAGCATATCAATTTTCATCAATTCTGGTGTTCTGAATGTTCTATCTTTCTATCACACTTACAAATACCACATCCTTGATACTGCACATAATGTATAAGAGGATCCATAAAGGACCATACAGTTTTACGGGAGAATAAAAAACTGGGTAATACCCCCAAAAGCTTTCTCCCTTTTTTTCTGTATAATTGGAAACTTAATGAAATAAAAAGATGATTCTAGCTTCTATTATATGATGATGATCAAGAGAGAGAGAAACCTCATATTTCAGATAACCTTCAAGAACATCTAAAAGCATGGGACCACTTTCAGCACTCCTGCTCCCTTCAGCTCCACTTTTGTTAGAAAAGTCCATCAGTTGATTCTTCCAGAAGTCCTTGGCCTAGTTTACAAATGAAACAGAGAAACATTAATTGATACTGATTTCTGCAATGCACAAACAAAATATCAGGAACAGTCACCAACTACCACGTTACACGACAGGTAAACTTTCTTCATGTGACTTAGTTGCGCCCACTCCAATATCCGCATACAAGTGCTGTTAATAACGTACCTGCAATGCAAGCAACAGAAAGTGTACGTTCCATGCTATGTGCAGCTTGCAAAACACATGGCTAAACTTAGTACTAAAGATGATTCAGGCTAGCACAGTAACCTTAAGATTTTGAGATATCCATGATGGGGCTTTAAACAACATAAACATTGACAACAAAATACATTCTGGAAATGCTTCTTTGTATTAAAAGCATTGAAGAAGCATTAAAATCTAAAGATTCGCACTTGTCATCAATCAGGAAAGATGTGTATCTTTCAGGTTTAGTCCTAAATTGCTTGCTAACAAATATATGTAACAAAATGTCACAGTTTCCAGCAGCGAAAAGATTTTCCAGAAACAAAATGTCAACCTCTATCCTTCTGGAATATTTAGAACATATAAAGTTTCTAGAGGTCAGTATATGAGACAAACGAAGGCGCACGTGTGTAGCAGCATTGGAAACAAGCTTTTGTTTATTTATTTATTTATTTATTTTGACAGGGTATCAGAGACAAGCTTTGGCTTCTGAGTAACAGACCGAGTCAGCACATTTAAAGGGCCAACCTGAAGGTAAGACGCAGTTGCGTAGCTTGATCATTGCAGGTACCAAGTAAAGCAGTATTCCCACAATTGTCATTCTCTATCACTCAATCCGCCACTTCAATGGCTTGAAGCACGCTTGCTCTTAGCTGGGACTAGTCATGCAGCCAGAAACATCATGGCGAAGCTAGTGAAACTGTGAAAGTATGTGGATTTGATGGACACAAACCAGGGAATATACAGATCTGCTTTCTGCAATGGAAGTCTGTTTCAGTTCAACAAAAAGAGCGCCGATTTGGATCATGTACCATCATGCAGCACTTTGCAGTTCAAATGTGGCTAACTGGCTATTAGATCAAAAAGACAGAAATCTACAGTCTGTGCGAACTCAGGTACCGCAATGTTCACTATAGTAAAATATTACAACACATTTGATAATAAACCATGCCAACAGAAAGGCAATATCTCAGTGGTGCTAGAGCTGCCGAGATAAGGAAAATAACAGGAAAGCTTAAACTACAATTGGACATAATAGATGTCAACTAGAACAGGTTCGAGATTACCTAGTTGAACAGCAGATGTTTCTTGGATGGTATACTAGAAACTTGCATGTTTTACAATAAAATATGCATATTCAGTGAAACATTTGAGTAAGAAACATATATGCATGTTTAACGTAGTTCTAAAATTCCAGTGAATAAAAGTTTCAGGAAACAACACTTGAACTGCTCAACCAACCATTTCGCTCTTATCAACTAATTCTCAATTAGTCAATTGTCATCCAAAATCCATATACACACACCAAAAAAAAAAAACATGTAGCAGCAGTAGCCTAATATCCAAACTCCAAAGGCATAGAACTTCAACACGAATCCATTCATACTCAACAAACTTGCAAGCATAAGGATGGTGAGATCGCAGCATTTTGATCATGATCAGTAATAGTCAATTTGCTACTGGGTTTTACCAAAAAATTACTCACATGGACAGATGTATTTTCCTAAGACTTCGCTACTTACACAAAGTGTGTATGCTCTACCAGTTCTTCTTCTTCACAAACAAGGCAACATAGCAAGAGAACCCTTGATTAAGATCAACAGGAAGTACCAGAAACTAAGCTACTGCCTATCAATCTGATGACCCTCGGTCAGTGTCTCCCTCAGATATGGAATTGAGCTTGGCCTTCTCTTGGATGAGGGTGTTGATTAGTTGCAGCAGGTCGGTCCTCATGGCCTTGACGCTGCGGGCGTCCACCTCCCTGCTCACCGCCTCGAGCCAATCCCCTCCCCGTCCCCGGTGGTCCTGGTTCCACCAGGCGCAGATGGCCCTGGCGATGGCCATGACGTAGACGCCGCAGTCGTAGCCGTTGGTCTGCCTCGGCGTGTGCCCCTGGACGAGCGGAACAGTGCCCGAATCACATTGCAGCAGGGGGCGGAGCGCGTCGGCGAGGCGGGCGGCGATGGGGAGGTTGGGCGCGCCGCGGAGGCTGTCGTGGTGGACGAAGCGGGGCGCGGAGGGGCTGGTGGCGCTGTCGAGGACGAGGAGGGTCCAGTGGGAGCCGCCCTCGGCGACGGAGGCGTCGGGGTTGTCGTTGACGGGGAGCAGGACGAGGCGGAGGGGGCGGCGACGGCGGCGCCAGAGGCCGGGTCGGGGAGGTTGGAGAGGAGGTAGGGGATGGAGGGCGGGAGCAGGAGGATGTCGTCGCTGTGGAGGCCGGCGGAGAGGTGCGCGAAGTAGAAGGCGATGATGCGGTCGTTGATGAAGCGGGGACCGCGGAGGATGGCGAGGTCGGAGCGGATGCGTGTTTGAGCACCCACTCGTGCCCCTCCTTGGAGCCGCAGGCGGAGGCGGAGGCGGAGCCCATCACGGCGGCCGCGGCGCCGACTGGTGGGATGGGGTTTCCTAGGCGGCGAAAATCGAATCGTTAATCGCGAATAGAGTAGAGACCGACGACGAGCGAGCGAGCGAGGAAGGATCGTGGGCCGGTGAGGCTGGGCCTTCTTCCTCTTTCTATCTATATATAGGCCTCTTGTCCATGGCCCGGCCTAGGCCCAAGGCAGGCACAGCCATCCGACCTTGAATCGAATTCTAGGATGCCATGCCTGCTTGTAATCTCATTTGACACATCATCTTGCAATTCATTCATTGAGGCGCCAGTAATCTCATTTTCACTCTACAGTTGGCTATGTCAAGTGTCAGAGTGACTTGGAGTTGTAGAAAAGGGTGCAGTGTCGGCCTTTGATAGAATTGTCAAAGCAGCTTATAGCTAGATCTATGTGCTGCGAGTTCATTGAAAATGTATCCTTTTGGTTCAGTAACAATGGGACAAAAGGAGAAATTCTGCACATTTTTGCACTTTGTTTTCAAATTATAATTATGTGCTCCCGCATTATATTGCTGAGGGGAAAACTTTCAACTCATCTAATTGCTAAAGAAAAGACAGCACCTTGTCTTATTGCATTGGTGTCGGTGCAGAAAATGACCAATACGTAAATATTTGTAATTTTGCCGTACGTTGTGATCGAAGGTGGCCTAGCACTCAATGACACAGGGTTTATACTGGTTCAGCCAACGTGCCCTACGTCCAGTTTGAGTCGGTCGGTGACTTTATTCCTGAGCCCAGGTGCTCGAAGTTTGCTGTGGGATTACAAACGAAAGGGAGAAAAATAGGGGTACAAGAGGTCCGGCCGGACTCTGGTCTGAAGGGCCGAGAGTGATGGGAGCTCCGCTATGTGGTAAGTGTTTGAGCGTGTGCTCGAGGTTTGAGCCTATTGGTTTTGCTGTTGTGTACTGGATTGATCTAAGTGAACTGATCTTCTTTTTTGAGAGAAAGCGCATCCCCTTTTATAGATGAAGGAGATGGTCTTACAAGAGAGAGTGTGTACGTGTGCTAAGTCTTGTTGCCCACGCCGTCGAGTACAAGATGATTGTAGGCGTCCACAATACTGTCGGTGATTGGATCGCCCTTCTGGCCTGTTAGTTTAGGTATTTGGGCCGGCCCAGGAGTTGCGCGCCGTTTCACAATATTATCTATTGGGCCGAGCCTTTGTTGAAAGGCCGATTCATAAGGGACCTCGGGTTTATGAACCCGACAATTAATCTAGCTACCATCATCACCAATTGCATGGCGTACTCATTCTTGGCACACTCGTTAGGAGGAAATGTGTCGTGTCACTGTAAATCTTGTTTTCCGTCTTTTGCTCTGACTATTGCACCTACAGTAGTACTCAGTGCTGCTTTCGTGTCTTGACTACAATGTTATGATGCCTGGGAATCTTACTGTAAGTTTCTCTAGAGTTTTTTGGATGAAAAAAATTCTCTGTGTCAAACATAGAGAAATATAGTTATCGTTGGTGACTATCTTTTTATCTGTTGAATGAAGCACACTACCGGCCTGTTCGGTTGGCTGGTTCGTATCGTTGTCGGTTCGTGAAGAAGTACTGCTGGCTGGTTTATGTGAGAGAAAAATACTGTTCCGGTTGAAAATTTACGATCGTTTACGACAAGCCACAGCCAAACGAACAGACCATACATTGCCCATGTTTATCACCCCAAAAAAAAACATGATGGGAAATATTATATATATATATATATATATATATATTTATTTATGGGCTAAAAAGCTAACAACAACGTACGAAGATTATTTATATATAGTATGCTCCAAATAAACAATAATGGCTGCGTTCAGCTAGTACTAAAAAAGTACCGTGCACGGCTGAAAAACACGGTTTACGGATGTTTTCTCTCACAAATTCCTTCAGATTCCTTCAAATTCCTCCAAGCGAACCAGGCCAATGCGTGCAAACTCAACCTGCCTTTGATACAAGAGTAGTATAGGCTATGCTTTATTCTTTTCAGATAATTCCCCCATCCAGCATGGTGTGTATAGGAAATGCATTTTCCATTTCAGGTATATTTATGGTGCCTAAATCTTGAACCTTTGAGCTGTTCAAATGATAAGCTATTGTCCTTGATTGTGATATGAAAAGGAAGGCAATCTCTTTGTAAGGATGAAATCCGAGGAAATGTATTAGATGGAGCCAGTTGTCTTTGGCCTTGGTTTGAGGGATGATACAACCATTGTCAAAATCCCATTCAGCAAACTCCCCCTCCCCTTCCTCCTCCTCCACTTGTGCACTAGGCTGTGTTTCCTTGTCCTTATTGGAATTCTTCTTATAGTTAATGATCCATGGTCCGTCATATTTTTCATTATCAACGTCAAAATTCACCACTGCTTCAAGGCTGACGTTACACTTGAGCACCCACTCTGTCTGACCAGCAGAAAATTCACTAAGCAACCAAACTCGAAATTGGGGGCCATCCAAATCAATTAATGCAAAGTAAACCACTTTCTCTGATTTTCCTAAGTAAGAGGAAACATAGCGATCACTGGTTTTAGTTTTGCTCCTTGCTGATGCTGGTGGTGGCTTAAT
Organism: Miscanthus floridulus; assembly: GCF_019320115.1. Classification (NCBI taxonomy): domain Eukaryota; kingdom Viridiplantae; phylum Streptophyta; class Magnoliopsida; order Poales; family Poaceae; genus Miscanthus; species Miscanthus floridulus. The sequence goes on along the minus strand of NC_089588.1, from coordinate 10,874,797 downwards.
CATTTAATTGGTACTTGTCGTCGGACAAGGATAGTCTGAAAATTAATTAATTAATTAATTAATTAATTAATTAATTAAAGATGAGATAGATCACCGTCACTGAATTAATTGAAGCTAATCATGCATACATGCAGGCCATAACATAACATACCTCATGACGGAATCATTTAGACAATGCACATAAAGTGATCTCCGGAAATAGACACCTTTGCGTTCGCTCCTAGATTCGATATGCGTCATATCGGCAATGGTCTCGGCAGCCTCCCCTCCTTAGCGGACAAAGGATCTCTCCTCCCACCTGCACTCCTTGGTGGAGGAGGAGAAGACGTATGCAGTGTATGGCGATGGCGGCCATTCTTGCTGAAGAATGCTTCTGTCATCATCATTGCAATTGCAACCAGGTGGCAGTAGGGGGATAAGAAACACCTCATAGTGATTAGACGACATCATGGGATCATACACAAGGGAAACACATAGGTTATACGACATAGACAAGCCATCCAGGTGTTGCGGTGAGGAAGGCCAGGTGGCCCATTGTCGTGTGGCAGGGTTAACCACCATCTGGTAATGCAAGAGGAGACCATTGCAGTGATCTTTGGCTACCGGAGAGGCGTCATCGTCGTCGAAGAAGTCGAGGTGACCGCCAGGGATTCGGCGTGCCGCCAGAGGGGCGTGCAAAGAGGACTGAGTTCTCAAATAGGATGTAGCTGTTGCAGAAGAAAGCTTCGACACGGAAAGGGAGGATGTTGGCGCGCAGCAGGCGTCGGGCGTCGATGATGGGACGCAGCGTGACACCACTAGGATGCTGGGCGGGAGGCGGCCCAGGATGTTGGCGAGCATGTCGTCAGGTAGTTGCTCCAACTCCATGTCGATCTCCATGCATCTTTCGATCGGATCGGCCGGAGGATATGATCATCGGCCGGATCGGAGCCTACCGGCGGCGGATGGATTAGGGCCGGGGTTAGGCGCAAACGTCGTTGGCAACTACTGTACTCGATCTCTTTGTACGTGTGTGTCGCCGGCCAACTCTCGATCGAGATCGATCTGCATGCGTTTCCTCGTACGTATTGGACCCGCCCCTAAATAATAATTAATTTATTTATGTCTTTATTATTTATAGAGTTAAATGCACCGTAAGTCCATTAACTTTAGGTGGTGTATTATCTAGGTCCATCAACTTTTAAACTGTATTTTTTATTCCATTAACTTTTGGTGGTGTGTCATCCAGGTCCATCAACTTTCAAACTGTATTTTTTGGTCTATTAACTTTTGATGATGTGTCATCCAGGTCCATCAACTTTTAAATTGCATTTTTTGTCCCTAAACTTTTTAACTGGTTCACCGTAGGTCCATATCCCTTCCGTTTAGCAAATAGATCTGATATGGCACGCCAAAAAAGCAGCCACCATGGAGTACAAGACAAGATCACCATCCAGAGATAATCTTCAATACGAAGAACCTGATGGGATCACCATCTAGGATTTCTCGAGTGGCGGCTCGACGGGGAATAAACTCCACAATAAAATCCAGTGTAATCTACCCGTACAAGGCTGAAGGCCACAGGTATAGGCACGTAGGTCATTTGACCCAAACAAAACTCGGACTTCACCTGCCCAACCAGGACCGATTCACCCTGAGTCCCTGATTTGCCTAACATGCATGGCACGTCCAAACACAGCCATCAATTTGATTCACGTATACAGGTGCACGCAGATACTAAAAGCTAGTTGCTAGATAAAAGATCGTGTATCACAACTGGATAGAAAAATAATGCATGAAAATAATAAAATACTACGGTAAGGATGCTAATCACGTTGGGAAAATTCCATTGATGATCTCCACCTCTTTAGAATTAGTACTGATGTATTTTGTTGGCTTCATTTTCTCCTCCTTTCCACGCAATAACAAGGCACCTCTATAAAATATCTTTGATGACAGTCCAGCGGTTGTAAATTTTTTCATATCCACAATATATTTATCCTTAAAAATAATAGTACCAAATTTAAGACTAGAGGATATTAACGAATTACTAGCTGCTACATTTGAATTATTGCTAGATAAATCTCTCTGAACATCTTGAGGAGCTATGGACTCATCACCTACTCCACGGTGGCTGCTTATTTGGCGTGCCATGTCAGATCTATTCGCTAAACGAATGGGTATGGACCTACGATGAACCAGTTAAAAAGTTTAGAGACCCAAAAATGTAATTTGAAAGTTGATGGACCTGGATGACACACCACCAAAAGTTAATGGACCTAAAAATATAGTTTGAAAGTTGATGGACCTAGATAACACGCCACCAGTTAATGGACCCAAAAATACAGTTTGAAAGTTGATGAAGCTAGATGACACACCACCAAAAGTTAATGGACCTATGGCGCATTTAACACTTATATATCCCGTTCACTGGTCTGAAACTTAGCTGAAACTGGCTGAAAAACACTGTTCCGACTGAATTGTTGTGAGAGAAAAACACTGTTCCGACTGAAAAAAGAAGCCGAACAAATCATTTTTAAGACAAGCGAACAGACCATATATGGATCCTTTTAATAAGGCATGCCATTTATAGCCAACTCACGAACCAAACCACCGTGCAGCGGCACAGATGCACCATGCAATGCATCCTCGGCCACCGCTTGTGCAAGCATCCTCTTGTCGCCGGCTGGCCCACACGTGTCCTACGCCTCCATCTATGATCTATCTCTCTTTTTTTTTGAACAATCTATGATCTATCTCTGCTTTCCCTCTCGGTTAGTTTATATACACCAGATGTTAGTTATGTTGGTTAACCTTTTGCTTAAAACATGTAGTACTATGCACGATAATGCTTACATACTCGAGAGTGATCCGATCTTTATGGATCAGAACCAACAAAGGTCTTGTTTGGATGTAGTTGGATTTATATCAATCCATATGTGTTGCGGTGGATTGAAGTGGAACTTTAACTAAATTTCACCCTAATCCACCACATCATATATGGATTAAGGTGAATCCGACGACATCCAAACAAGGGTAAAGTGCTTGTTGCTGCTGCGAGCAGGGAGACAGGAGTAAGGGTATGGCAAGGATCGAAGGCCATCTAGCTAGATAACCAAGATTTTCCATGATAAGAGTTGAAAACATATCACTAGAAACAAATATTTTGTGAGGATGGTTCAAAAAAACCCCATTAAAATATATTTTCGGGATGATAACCCATAAACCTTTATGAAATTTGTTAATTTGTGTGTAGGTGTTCACTAAACCGCCATGAAAATAACTTATTTTCATAATTTTCATGGGAGCTTAAAACCTTCACAAAATGTCTCTGACTCATCTAGCATGCAGGCTCTTTTCCTATTCCTTTTGCGTGCTTTGTTCGTGCTTGCGCAAAGTTGTGGTTTGGCCCATGCGATTTTTAGCAGCCTTCATTAATTTTTATCCCACCTGCACTATTAGACCCCCACAGGTCAGATAGCTCCACACCTAGTAACATAAGCAAACCTTAACTCATTCCTAGGCCCAACCCTCCCACCAACACTGCCCCTTGAGTCCCACTCCCCTCACATGTAAGCACACACCATCACCCTCCCTCATACATGCCACGCCACCCGCCATTGCACGTGTTGTCACCTTCCCTTAGCTAGGGAGTGTCGTCGCCCCTTGCTTCACCCGCCCTCGCACTTCTGTCTACAATCACCTCCCCAAATCCAAAAGTTGCCCCTGCGATCGCCTACCCTCGCACACAGTCTCAATCTCTCCTAAATCCAAACACCGCCCAGGGCCCTGACTCACATCTCCTCCACCAATGCAAGACTTGTCTCCACATCTTCCAATCTTCTCCTTCGCCAAGACCTAACTCCACACCCTCCAAGCTTTGGTGCCACTTCATTGACCTCGACGACCTCGCTGTACCGAGCTTGGATAAGCCTATGATGCCAAGATTGGAGAAACGCGCCATACCGATGTTGAAGGAGCCAGCCGCAAATACTCTAGGCAATTGTTAATCTCACTTTCCCTCCCTCTTTCGAATAAAACATATTGCTGTCAGGGCAATTCTAGGTCAATAGAGATTAGTTTATAGATATTTAGCAATGCTCATAATGTTCAGATACTTTTGGCATCTAGCAAGTAGTGTTCTCCGTAGCAGAATCAATAGGCAAGAAATCTGCGAAAGACTATCCATCCTGTGAGTATGCGAGTGTATACTGATGCATTAGTCGAATTTTGCGGCATCAAGAAGGATGTCAATAGGAGAATAGTCATAAGAATTAGGAGTAGAAACTTTCATCTCCGCTTCTTTTTAGATGTTGGTTTAGTGTTTCTTATTTCTAGACCTGCTACTTGAGACTTTTGGGGGCTGCGGCTTGTGTTATTTCCATTTGTAATTTTTTATGAAGAAATATGTTGTATGTTGTTCATTGTCCTTCTAGCTGATGTGATATACAAAAAAATATGGATAACTTTATTTTTTTGGACTAAATAACAATGCTTTTATCGAGGTAGAATATTCGAAGGTCCTTACTTCTTTTGTAGTGAATGGAGTTGCTGTTGTAGTCAAGCACACTGTCACCAGATGATACGCACGATGCACACAGACACACCGTATCATACGGTGAAGTCTAGTAACTTGGCCACTCAACACACAATCGAGGGAACCATCGTCATTGAATGAGCAGCCAAGTGCCCTTAATTTGATTGTGTGTCAAGTGGCCAACGTATAGGGGTTCACCGTATAATCCACTCATGAAAGGATCTTGAATGGCTAGTGGAGGGTGAAACCACAACACTAGGCCAAAAGATTAGAAACAAATTATTAGTCCCCAATAAAACTACCTCTAGCTAGAGTTTTGCAAGCCTAAGGTGAGCAACTACTAAACATCACTAAGCTATGTTACTAGAGAAGATACAACTAGTTAGTAGTTAGGCACCCAAATGATTGTGAGCCGTTCATTTAATTAGATCATATCGTTAGAAACATTACTTTCTAGGAGGTAATACATGAAATATGTATTTATTTAATTTTAATTTTGTAAAATAGGATAAATAAGAAAAAAAAAATATAAATAATTTCTAGATGTAACTAATGCATGCGTGATCTATTAGATGTAGTAGATCTTTTATTTTTGCAATTTTGGAACTGACATGATTTGATTAGCATAATGCACGTGCATGAATCCATGTACATGATGCGTATATGCATGTGAATCCACGTGTGTGATAGGATCATTGCTTGTAGCCGTGTATTCGTTCCCAAATTTACATGCATATGGTGTGTCGATCGGCATATATGCATCCTGTTGTGCAGGCGGCGGTATATATATCCTACCACTAAAAAGAATAAAAGTAAGACAATTTTTTGGTGTGATATTTTTTTGGGGTCGCCCTTCCCTCCCTTGCGATACCGCGGCTCAGATAGGAAGGCGTCGTACGCCGAGAAAGAAGGTGGGATCGTGGGTCGTCGTTCCCTTCCTTGCGCCTCCGCGGTTCCGTGCAAAGATAAGGAAGGTGGGATCGCAATCACCGGCGAGGCAATCACACACCATCACCATCGAGCGATCGGCCTCCGCGACTAAAACAAGTTTCCAGCGCACAATGGCCGTGAGACTACGCCGTCCGTGAGACCTCACCGCCATCCGCGACCATGTATGCACCATCACCTCTCAGCCCGGGCAGCACCTGACAACCAGCACCGACAACAGCATCGACACCGGGCGGTGCATCTGCCCGTAGCCGGCGACTGACGGCGCATCACATGGCGCCCAGTGACGCATCCCAGCGACCCAGGCTCCTTGGTGGCGATGGTGGGGCTTGGCTGCCCGACACGCAGATCCACTACGGTGTCTTGTCCTCGGCTCATCTCCGTCTCCGATCCTGGTGTGTGGTGTCTGCAGCGTCTTTATTTCTCCTCTGATTGTCCAGTAGTCCCACTCCCACGACCCCAAGGTGAGCCCATGGTTTTTTGTGTTCTTAATAAATCAACTCGAGTAATCCATCTCCTTCCTATATCTATGTATCTCTCCGTCCCCACCCTCTCTCTCTCTACGTACAGTAGTTCCTGTATCAAGATGGATATGTAATTAGCTAATCTGATGGGTAAAAGATTCTAATCTTAGGTTATGTTGTTATTCTTTTATTACTTGCAGATTGCAGATCACTGACAAATTATTCAGATAGTTTTTATTTTGTATCTATAATTTCTGAAAATTCATGTGGTCTGCGGTCTAAATATTCATTTTTTAGATAATAAAGTCTGAATATTCATGTGAGTTCAATTTGTTTCATGTGTGTGCAGTAGTCTGAAAGTAGTAGAGGTGCAGGCTTTTATTTCCATGGTCTCTTAAGGATGTCTTAGAACATGATTGATGATTATTGAATGGTTTTTTTCTATACTACTGCTGCTGCTATCTAGCTTTATTTCATCATCTCCATCAGGTGTGAAAATGTATGCTGTGCTACTTGCAAAGTTTATCACTACCTTGGGAATCATCTTATGGCTGATTTACATGGTGAATCTAACTCGCATAGATCACAGCCAGCTTCTAGATGCACATCTCTCAATCTACTCACTAGATACCAATCATTTAACTGGGGAGCTAACACAAATACCATAGAAAACTTTGTATCCTGCTATTGCTTTTCAAATTTTGGGATACATTATTTCTTTTCAAAACTAATAATAAGCAATAAAAAATGAGGTCATATTAGTTCTTTTTTTAGTGGCAACTTTTTTTATATTTCTAACTAAAGCTATATTATTGTTTATAGGGTAACATTATAGACTGCAGCTATGAAGACGAGGATGCATGATGATTATGACAATGGTGGAGAAAACTACAACCAAAGGGATTATGTCAATTATATGATGATAAATACTATGTCTATGGATTTCAAAAGTGTCCATGGCCTTTGGTGATGGATATACACTTTCCCAACAGATTATCAAATTGCTTGTTAACTGTTGTAACTTAGGTATGTTTAATTTGGTTATCAGGAACTCTTCACTTCCTAATTTTTTCCTTCTATCCATTCGTGTCTTCTCCTTCAAACGCTCGATTTTGGGTCGATAGTGCAGCAACCTGAATTTCCTCACCAGCGCGTGCTCCCTGGGACACAATACTGGTGCGTGCAAAGGTCGAGGTCAGGGAGGGAGTACGCGTCGCCGGAGAGGATTGGCGATGCTGCCATGCTGCTCCCCAATTGGTGCAAGGTTCGCCTCTTACGCCGCCTGCAACATGCAATCAAAGGACCACTTCTCTCTCCAGCAGCTAACATTCAGGTAATGTCCAATCATCCATATTTATTCGGCCTGTTCGCTGGTTGGATTCTGGACTGGTTTAGGCTGGCTGGTGCTGGTTTGTTGTGAGAGGAAAACACTGTTGGCTGGCTGGTTTGGGCTGGCTGAAACCACCAAGCGAACAGGCTGATTCTCTGTAGATGTCATATGCAAGCGCACAATAATTCTTACATGTATATATTTTTCAAACTATCTAGCACATTTAAGATGATCAGTTCATAATTCAAATTTTGGCAACATAGGTTTTATCCAAAGAAAGTGGCAATAAACTAAATTTTGCTTTATTATGATTCTCTCACTACAGAACACTCTGTTTTGTTTGTATGTTTACTGTAGTGTAATTACAAAATTAATCATTTGCATCCGTACCACAATAGTGTTGGTTACTCTAGATTGTTCAGGTTCATTTTGGTGTGCTTATGCTTAGGGATGCACTACTCAGGTCATTGCTATATATTATAATTTACTATTTATATATGCCCCCTTTCATGCTTACATCCAAATAGTCTGCTATCAACTACGATTTGTCTTATTTTTTTTTTGATGGAACAATATGTAGTTTTTCAACAGATGTTTGAGCATTTATTTTGTATCTCTTGTGAATTTATGGAGTTGCTCTACTGGCATTCTTTGGTTTCAAGCAGGGGCGGATTCAACGGTGGGGGGGGGGGGGGGGGGGGGGGGGGGGGGGCTCGAGCCCCCCTACCGATACCGGAGCAGTGGAGCCCCCATGAATTTTAGACAAAGTTCTATCGTGTAGTTGGGGCTGAGACTTAAGATCGAGAAGCAGTCGGAGGTATGTTGCTGTCGCACTTTTGTTCAGCCCCCCCTAAAAATTTTCCTGAATCCGCCGCTGGTTTCAAGTCAATAAAAGATGCATTGGCACTTCCTAAAAATGCCAATGAAAAACATTAGGGGAACACAAAAAGTGGGAAAATGGTTGAGGCGAGAAACTTGAAAAGTCAGGAGCTGGCTAAGGCTAAGAAGCTTGGCAAGGAAAAGGTTGTCCTTGTCTAGAAAGTGGTTATGTTCATTCTTTACACAAACTGTAATAATTGTTTACTTTAACAGATGTACTCGAATAAGTTTGCAACACCATACCATACATAGATTTTGTTGAATTGTGTTCCTCATAATCTACTGAATAATAATATATTGTATTTAATATTCACCTAAGGCAATCGTCAAATAGTGTCATATAAATAACTTTGTGCTTAGATGCTAAAAGGAAAGGTCTATAGAGTAGAGTTGGTGAGCCTGCGACGCCGCACTCTCTGTGTGACTGTGTTAATTTTACGAACTTTGCTTTTTGAATTAAATGTCACTTTAACGACGATATTTAATTTCACAGTATTGTTATCTTATCGTGCGATCCATGTGTTTTTAGTATAAAAGTTTAGCTGTCCCGTAACAACGCACGGGCACGAACCTAGTATCTCATAAGGGCAAAGGAATTACTCAAGGCAACCTGTTGTGCATGCATGCCTGCCTGTCCTCATCGCCGACCGAGCACACGTCCCACACCTACTCCTGGATCCGCCAATCCCAACTAAATTGACCAGGCCGCAGCACAAGGTTTTCATATTTTTACTGGCCTACTTTTGCAGCCCTTCCCTCAAGCAGCTCCACCTATCCACCATATCTATTTTGACCTTAAGACTCAAACTTACAATCATGTGTACAGCAACCTAAAAGAGCTACTGGAGGAAAACAATTGATTATCGGCAACAACGTCGCGATTTCCATGGCGAGACGCCTGGGTGGATCTACATCCATGTTGACGGGGTAGCACTAGATGACAAGGTGACACTAGCCATAACCATTGATGATCTATATCTTATTGGCTTCAGGAATGCCACTAACTATTGGTACAAGTTTAGTGGCGGATTCAAATGTTTACCGGGAGCATCCACATTGCCGGGGTAGCACCAGATGACAAGGTGACACCGGCAATAACCATTGATGATCTATATCTTATTGGCTTCAGGAATGCCACTAACTATTGGTACAAGTTTAGTGGCGGATTCAAATGTTTACCGGGAGCCATCGAGCTACTGATTAGAGAGAATTATAGACAAATGATTGACGGAAGTCATGAGAATCTTTGGAAGGTTCCTCTAGGAAAACAATCGGCCATACATGCCACCAAGTAACTTGCAAGGTACGACTCTGCCACAAAACGAATATCAACTCAAAGACAGGCTGGTTAGGTTTGTGGTGATGTTTTCCCCTCCCGCCTTCTCCCCTCGATCTGCCACCACATCTTGTGTTGTGCATGCCTGCAGGCCTGCCCTAGCTCGTCGTCGGCCGGCATGCCCCACACACTGCTCTAACGCTTACATACTTAATAATGATCCGCATGGAACCAACTTCAACTCAGAGAGTTGGAATGTTAATTACGCTAGATGGCGTCGGTCGTTGGCATGCCAAGGAGACATGGGTGTTTATTATCTGGTCTATCTAAAAGAAATCTAGTGGATCCTTCTAATAACAGCATGGCAAGGCGGCCTCTCTAGCTAGATAACAGAGATTTCCATGAATTGAAAATCCACCACTAGAAATAAATATTGATTTTTTCTATTCCTCTCTGCCATGAAATAAATGAATATATTTCTGGGACATTATTCCATAAATAAGCCTTCATAAAATTTGTTAATTTTCATGTAGGTGTTTAATAAAACAACTTGAAAAGAACCTATTTTCGTGGGAGTGAACTAAAAAATCTTCACGAAATATGCCTCAGACTCCGACTCATCCATCAGGCTACCGCTGCCTCTTTTCCTATTTTTTGCGTGCTCCATTTGCATTTGCACCCAATAGTGGCTCGGCCCGCGCAATATTTTAGCAGCCCACATCAATTTTTAGCCCATCTTTATGTCCGGTGGTTTATGCGGTCACCAAAAGTGATGCGCAAAGTGATTTTCCCAGTGGCTTGGCCTACTACCCAGCTATGAAGGGCGCACGAGTCAGGCTGATCTGCGAGCATTGGATCATCAAGCTGTCCAACGTGACGAGGACATGACACCCATACATATGACCATGTTTGGCGTATGATATGGAGGGGTAAGAGGCCATCAAGGGTGTCCAAGTCAAAAAGGAGGTCTAAGGCTAATTTGGTTCGAGTCCCCGAGGTGGAGGGCCAAAGCAACTCAAGTTCGAGTCTGTCTCGGCCTCCAGGACTAGTCTGCCTTAAACTGGTCACCCAGGACGCATCCGGACTCCGTTTTCGACGATCCACATATGGATGGAAAGCTAATTTAATAAGGAAGCCAATCCAAGTGGTTTTACATCAAAAGCTCTTTGGAACCAACGGGAATCATCGAAACAAGTCAGCATCCAGAATCTGCCAGGATGCCGCGACACCGTCTTTTGGTCCGTTGGACCGTGTATCATATTTGGGCCCATTAGGGAGCACGTCCAGGGGGGTGACGCCCAAGACTCTATAAATAACAGCCGTCACTCTTCTTAGGGTTTATGTTTTGTTTTGTTCTTCATTTCCTCATGAAACAGACATTGTTTTGCTGCAACTGTCGCCGCCAAGGCCGCTTGCTGTGAACCAGGGCCCCAGTTCTTGATCTTGTTCACCTATGGCGACTAGTCCCTTCGAATAAAGACTTGAACTACTTCTCGTTATCATAAACCTCATATTTATTTATAATTTCAGATTGCGTTCATCCCGTTCTTGCTTGTGTTCTCGATTCGCTTGCAGGAAAGCCTTCTCGGCGAGGTCAATCGTGTTCGCGTGGTTGATAACCAACGGAGCAGTGGTGTAACGGTTGTGGGGATCCAAATTAATCTTGGTTCGAAGCCTAGATCGTGAACGTCGAGTCTCCATCAATCGACTCTATCATACCTTTCGAAAGATCGGGCCTAGTCTACATCAAGTGGTATCAGAGACCTTGTTGTCCGTTAGGTATAACTTTGTTTTCCCCTTTAGATTGCTACTGTTTTTGTTTAACCTATAGTACACAAAAAGCCAAAAAATATACACTATCACATATCTCTAGTCCTATAGCCCCGTTGTGCCTTTGCAATTCTTTTTAATTTCAGTTTGCTTTATTGAACTGTCGTCCCTCACCGTGTCTTAGTGTTCGTTGTGTTCTGATCTTGTTCTTGGTATAGTGTCAAGTCTTCTTTCCTAGTGTGGCTTGCATCAGATTGATCTCCAGTTTTTCTTTGGATCTGAAATAGTCACGGAGTGGGTTGCATGATTGAGTTTGTTTTGTCTAGCAATTCCTTCTATGGCTTCCTCGGTTAAGTATTTTTCTTCTACGGTAGAAATATCTAAAGTCTAATCTCTTATGTGCGGCACTTTTGTGAGATAAAAAAAAACATAAAACAAAGAAAAAGGCAAAGAGGTGCAAAAACCAAAAGAAGGAAAAAAAGCCACACCTAAAAAAAGAGAGAAAAATAAAGAAGGAAAGAAAAAGAAAGTGAAAAAAAAAGTTCAGAAGTGCTTGCATCCTTTTAAGTCCTTGTGCTGAGTTGTATTGTATTGCTTGCTTAAACTAGGTTCAGGATGAGTTTAGGCCAGCGACATAGACTAGCTTGGGACTACTTTTCAATCTTGCAATTTCTGAATTAAATTATTGCTATTCCTTGCTACTATATTGTGCCAGTCCAAGCTCCACTTTCTTCTAATCAAGTACAGGTTCGCCTTGCAACTGTTACACTCAAGCTATAACGGTATTACAGTCACCGAACGATTGCACCGCATGTTGCTTTGGTAAGAACACTTGTAAGACCATGGTAAGACGCTTGAGAGTTGAGTGCCTTGTTTTTCCTTATCCACAACCTAAGTAGTTGATAGGGATAATTTTTTTGTGTTGTCTTTTGTTGTCTTCTAAAAATGACAGGCTGCTCGTATCCACCGACTTATGATGGTATAGGTGCTGATGAGTATATGGAGTGGGAAATTGCCATAGATAACATATTTGCTACTCGCTTTATGTGTCCAAGGAGGAAGGTAATAAATGCAGCTAGTGTTTTACGACATTCTGCTTTATCTTGGTGGGAGTCTTTAGATCCTTCTGATAAACCTCAAACTTAGAATGATATGAAACTCCTTATGCGCGAAACCTTTGTTAATCCACCTCCTGTTTTGACTTCATATGCTGAGTGCACCATTTAGATGAAGAGTCTGTTGTTATTCCTCTTGCTATGACTAACCTTCTGCAGGATAATGTACATAAGCGAGAGGATGACATGGAAGAAAGTGAGGAGCTCATAACCTCATATGCAAATTCAGAACCATCACTTCACAATGCACCTATTACTCCTACTGAGAACATAGGTAATGCCCATGGTGCTACACTCACGGAAGGTGAGAATTGTTTTAATGTGCTAAATTCTTCCACAAACCATGCTATCATAGAGCAATTGTTAGTGAAACCCTCTCTTGATTTATCTTTGTCACATGATAATTTGCTTGATGTTCCTTGTGATAAAGATGAATTGGTTGACGATACTTCAATTTTACATGTTTTGGAACCAACCACTTGTGGTAAAAATAAACATGTTATTCATATTGCTACTAAAACTGATGAGCTCAAACTGTTGTCTTCTTTACATACTTTGGGTTACATTGAATTTGTTGTTTTATGTAACCTAGATTGTTTGGAGGAGAGCCTTTTTAAATATGCTGATTTGCCTTGGTTTTCTAAACACACATATCATGTTATTAGCAAATATAACAACAAGGGACAATATATGATACATCGAGTATACATTCGTAGTAATATGAATTTTCCTTTTGTTGTACAAGATTATGATCGTTTAGAGGGCAGCCATAATAATACAAATATTTTCTCATGTTCCTCAAAGAAATATGTTCACTTCCAAGAAGGGGAGCATTGGTTGCTACCTATGTCTGCTAGACCATCTATTCCTGCATTGTCTTTGGTTAGTTCTAATCTTTTGTAGGATAGTGTTGACATACATCGTGTGCATTCGGATCATGGGGTCTACATGCTTACTGAAATATTTATGCGAGATGACATGATAGAAACTTGGACACATGGTCACATTCCTTCTCACATTTATTTCAGTTCCCTTTGTCTTCGCAACCCAGTTCTCCTTTATGTTGTGCAGGACCAGTTTCGAGCGCAATCGACGCCGAGGACGGCTTTTCGTCAAGAAAGGGAGGATGATGAGGACATGACACCCATGCATATGACCATGTTTGGCGCATGGTATGGAGGGGTAAGAGGCCATCAAGGGTGTCCAAGTCAAGAAGGAGGTCCGAGGCTAATTTGGTTCGAGTCTCCGAGGTGGAGGTCCAAAGCAACTCAAGTTTGAGTCTGTCTCGGCCTCCAGGATCAGTCTACCTTACACTAGTCACCCAGGATGCATCTAGACTCCGTTTTCAACGATCCACATATGGATGGAAAGCTAATTTGATAAGGAAGCCAATCCAAGTGGTTTTACATCAAAAGATCTTCGAAATCAACAGGAATCATCGAAACAAGTCAGCTTCTAGAATCTGCTAGGGTGCCGCGATATTGTCTTTTGGTCCGTTGGACCGTGTATCATATTTGGGCCCATTAGAGAGCGTGTCCAGGAGGGTGACGCCCAAGACTCTATAAATAACAGTCGTCGCTCTTCTTAGGGTTTGGGTTTTGTTTAGTTCTTGATTTCCTCGTGAAACAGACATCGTTTGCTGCAACTGTCACCGCCAAGGACGCTTGCTGTGAACCAGAGCCGCAGTTCTTGATCTTGTTCGCCTATGGCGACTAGTCCTTTCGAATAAAGACTTGAACTCCTTCTCATTATCATAAGCCTCATATTTATTTGCAATTTCAGATTGTGTTCATCCTGTTCTTGCTTATGTTCTCGATTCGCTTGCAGAAAAGCCTTCTCGACGAGGTCAATCGCGTTCGCGTGGTTGATAACCAACGGAGCAGTGGTGTAACGGTTGTGGGGATCCGAATCAATCTTGGTTCGAAGCCTAGATCGTGAACGTCGAGTCTCCACCAATCGACGCTATCATACCTTTTGAAAGATCGGGCCTAGTCTACATCACAACGTCTTGGCATAGAGGATGTTGAGGTTATTGCCTCCATCCATCAGGACCTTTGAGAGCTTCATGGTCTCTATGGTCAGGTCGACTATGAGGGGAATCAGCCTAGTTGAAAGACATACTTGGGGTGATCCGAGAGATCAAAGAAGATCACTGCCTCGGACTACTTCATGTAGGATGACATGGTCGGCTAGACCATGTTGACTTCATGAAGGGGTGAGCTTCTGTTGCCTCTTGTATTTGTAGGCATTGATGCCCTAGAATATCATGAGGAACCTTTAGGGTTGGGGAACCCGCCTCAGTCTCCCTTGTCATTTGTCGGTGTTGGTCGGAGGGTCTTTCTTCTTTGCGCCAAGGCTCTTGAGTTCCCCTTGACAGCGCTTCGTCAGATCGTCATAGTCCTTGTAGGCATGTTTGACTAGGCTACGTGTTTGACCAATCTATCATGGTTTCGGCACGAGCCCTCCACGAGCTTCTCGAACCGCCCCGGCTTGGGCTAGCCAAAACAATCGACTGCACCAACGAACTCGATCACCACCCTTGCACTTTCTTGTTCTTCCTTTTCTTCCTCTTAGGCGAGGAAGGGTCATTGTCATCATCACCATGGGCTTTGCCCTTTTCTGTGGTTGAAGTTGGTGAGGATAGATTCTTCACCCATGGTGTGGGTCATGGCAATGTCCATGAGCTCCTGTGTGGGGTTGAGCACCCAAGCTTATATTTTTGTTGGGATTTGGATCCGTGGATCATATAGTTCCGCTACCTTGTATCATAAAGCCTAGACAAAATTTTATCTTACTTCTATATCTTTTTCCCTTTTTCCTATTTTGTTTAACGTGACCAGGATTATATTTTCTCCTTTTTCTTTTTTTTCGATTCGGGTTAGAAAAAATCTTGTCTTACTTCTATATCTTTTTTTCCTTTTTTCTATTTTATTTAACGTGACCATGATTATGTTTCCTTTTTCTTTTTTGACTCAGTATATATTATGTTCCATCGTGCTCCTATTCTGTTTACCACGAGCTAGATTCTTTTTTTTTTGACTCGGTATTCTATACCCATTCTGTTCATCGTGAGCTATAGTCCATTTTTTCTTTCTCTTTTTCGACTCGGTATTCTATACCCTCGTGCACTTGGAACTCCAACTCCTACTCTTAGAGCACAATGTGTAGTAAAATAATATATAAAAAGATAATACCATATCAAATCAGACTTTGAACAAAGATCTCATGAACAAGATAAAACTTTCATACCATCACGTTAAGGCAATCCTCATGTTGTGTAATAAATCTTTTCCTACATAACAATATGGAAGATGTTTGGTTTGTCTATTTGAACCAGCTGTTGCAGTCATAATGTTTGTTTGCCCTTGGATGGCTCAGCTTGTAAAAAATCACACCATGGACTGATCTAGCCTTATAGAACACTGCTCCCCTATACCCCCTCTAAGCGCTATTAGATCCCTTCACGCTCGTGGAGTCGAGAAAAATCAAAGCACCAGTATTGACGCCCTATAGCATTGTCCCCTCATACGTCACCCCACCAACCAAACAAATATTTGTATCCCTAACTATTGGCACTGGCATTGTCATTGCCTGCCCTGATCAAAAGAGCACCTTACAACAGTGATCCAACACCATAACAATCTGTTAGTACATGAAGAGGAGGAGAATTAATGAAATTAACCATTAGCATGACATAGGCAACTTTTTCAAATGACTAGAAGGTCCTTAAGGTGGTAAACCGGCTGTGATAAGCACATCATGTGGCAATGCCATTGATGTCAACTATCATCCCCGGGAACATTCCTTGGAAGTTGACAATAATGGAAGAAATAGAAAATTTATTTGATTGGCATGTCAAGAAAGACATGCATACAATTTGGCTAGGAAGAACACTTCACTTGAGTTGTCATTTGAGATGTTCTCGCATGTCTTAGTACCCGTTTAAATTTTCTCCTGTTACAATGCACGGGCAAACATTTGCTAGTAGATGTAAAAAAGTCAATTGGATGTTGGTTCCCTCAAATGGCCCTGATCCTCTTGTTTATATAGATGGGGTGGTCCTATCTCAGTAGAAAACAAGTCCAAATCGTACCAAAAATAGATCCAAAACCGATTTGAAAACAAATTAGTTCGGGCCGGGATAAGAAAACCAGGCCAATTTTGTTAGGCCAGGCATAGGCGGTAGGGTAGCCTCGGCAGGAAGCCAGCCAGGCCGGTTTTCTAGGCCTGGGTGCTGCTCCTTTTCCCTTTTTGCTTTCCAAACTCCAAATTCAATTATCCAAATACCTTTTTCTATTGATTTACTACCAAGAACATTGCCATGAAGTCCTCTTCGTATTTTAGCTACTTTTGGTTGTCAACAATTTACCATTGGATCTAAGAGAGCCATCAAGGATCCAATAACAATCTCCAATCCAAATTCAATGATCCAAATACCTTTTTCTATTGCTTTACTACCAAGAACATTGCCATGAAGTCCTCCTTCGTATTTTAGCTACTTTTGGTCGTCAACAATTTACCATTGGATCTAAGAGAGCCATCAAGGATCCAATAACAATCTCCAATGTCAAGATATCATGATGCCAATAATCTCCATCCGAACATGTGTGGTCCTAACATCATCTTCTTCTTCGTCTTACCATATCTTCCAACTACCTAGGGCAAAGAGTCGCCATTGTTACCAGCTCTGCTCTCATGTGTCCTCTCCATTATATTTGGCATTGTATCTTTATCATCATGTTCATCTCGTTCATATATGAGCAAGATTTTAGTGGGCTTCGTCTTATGATCTACCATATCATTATGTTTGAATCAGTGTTAGGGCTTTGGATACAAGGGATAAGATAATTGCTAGCTAGCTAAAATTTAGCCAAAGTTAGCTTAGTCTTTCTAGCTAAGTTTTCAACTAATTGTTAGCAAACTAGCTATCGGATCATAGCTAATTTAGGCTAATTTTTAACTATAATAACAAGTAATAACCATGTGTATGGAATGTGACCATGTAAAAGAACTGTAGCGGAGGAAGGTGGAAGGATGAATGCGGTGGTGCACAGCGAAGGAAGGCCACAGAGGATCCCACCACGCAGGCGCAGCCCTGTGTCCCTCCCTCCCTTCTTCCTCCACACCCGGCAGGCGCAGGCAGAGGCAAAGGCAGTAGGCACACCGCATCGCCCCCCTCCTCCTCCGTGTCCACAGCGCCCGCGCACCCCAACCACAAGGAACAAGTCGGAGCCCAGCCATCCGACCTTGAATCCGCTCGCTCTCCTGCTTGATCCCGCCGCCGCCGCCGTCGCCATCTCAATCGCCCACTCCTCCCTCTCCCTCTAGGGTTCCCTGCCGCTCCCGCGAATCGTGCAATCGGAGACCCCCGGCCCGCCCTCCAATGTGAGTTCCTCTCCTTCCCGCTACTCCACTTCCTCTTTTTGGCTCGATTCACTACAATCTCATGGCGATTTCGCCGCCCCGTCCTCTTCTTCTGTAATCATCATTGCTGTTGTTAATATTACTCCGTCGTGTATCCCCGTAGCAGAGCAATCCGGTGGAATTTAGGACTGTCATATGTTTCTGCCGATAGATTTAAAGTTGGATGGCTGATTTGTTAGAATCGGGCAACGTTCGATGCCCTCTGTGTCTTCTACACTTCAATCAGTCTCCCATGTATCAGTTTATCCTGTGAAGTGCCCCGATATTTGGGATCTCAAGTTCCTGATACTGTACCTTAAGGATTGATTGATTCATGTCTTATCTGTTCGAGTCTGGGCCGTCTTCTTATTCTTCCACATGCATAATACTTGGGACTTGGGTGGTTGTTTCTCCTCACGCTGGCTGACTTCCAATCCACCAGGACGACCATGAGCGACGATGGCGACCGCACCTGCCCGCTCTGTGCCGAGGAGATGGACATCACTGACCAGCAGCTCAAGCCATGCAAATGCGGCTACGATGTATGTCTACGGATCCTCCTCCTATCGTATCCTATCCTATCATATCAATCAGATTGCAGCCCGCCTTGCCTGTGCTGTGCACCATCATCTAATAATAACTGCCACTTAACTCTGCAGATTTGTGTTTGGTGCTGGCACCACATCATAGACATGGCTGAGAAGGAGGAAACAGAGGGCCGCTGCCCTGCATGCCGCACACGCTATGACAAGGACAGGATCGTCAAGATGGCTGCCACTTGTGACAGGTCTGTCACAATGCTTCTCTTCTTAACAATCAATTTCTGTTTTACTTCAACATACTGACGACAATATTTGCGATTGATTACCCTTTTATATATCATGGGAAATAAGAATAGGTAGAGCCATCTGTGAAAGCTGACCTTGCCACTAGGTATCTCAAACTTACCTTTACATTGATGATGGAAGCAGGACAGTGGCAGAGAAAAATGCAGAGAAGAAGCACAAGACCCAAAAGGTTAAGCCAAAGGCAGCACCACCACCAACAGCAATGTCAACCGTAGAATCTAAGAAACATCTGGCTAGTGTCAGGGTTATCCAGAGAAATCTGGTGTACATAATTGGGCTACCTGCGCATTTATGCAACGAGAGCGTGAGTTCACATCCAGATTTGTCCAAGTTGTGTGTCATATGTTTAAATTTTACTTCTCATACCAACTCTACTATTATTTCTTGTTTAGGTACTTGAGCGCAGGGAATACTTTGGTCAATATGGGAAAGTTTTGAAGGTTTCAGTTTCCCGTCCGACTGGGCCTCCCTCTCAGGCATCAGCAAACAGCAATATTAGTGTGTATGTCTCTCTGAACCGTACGTTGTACATGCATGATGATGGGATAAGTCTCATGTGCTGGTCTTTGTGGGGCTGTGCTGGTCACATGGTCTTTGTGGCTGCATGGTCTGTTTTTAGGACAGCATAGGACAGCATCTAGGACAGCATCTTAGACTAGCATCTAGAGGACAACATCTTAGACTAGCATCTTGGCATATGCTTGGTTGACTAGCAGCCTATAAATATGTATCCCCAACCCCTCGGGTTGGCATGACATTTGTGTGAGTTTGTGTGAGAAATAAACCAGAAAATTGCCCCAACTCCTAGTGTCACCCTCTCTCGATGAGAGTAAGAATTCTGCTACTATCAAGATTGAGAATTCAGCGACTAACAAGTGGTATTAGAGCCGTATTATCTTGTAGCCTGGGCATCTCCTGCTCATCTTCTTTCCTAGCCTCGCAACAGCCCCAGCTAGGAGCAGCAGCAGCTCCGGCCTCTCCTGCTCACTCCTCTCCCTCTGCGCAAACGAGTAGTAGCTCGTCTGAAGTAGCCCTCTCCCCACGCAGCAGCCCCCTGGTAGCGCGTCATGTCCGCAGGGCAGTCTCAGCGCTCGGTCACCTCGAGCACGCGGCGTAGGCAGGAGGACGAACTTGCCGCGGCACGAGGAACGCGAGACGAGCGGCGGCACGCTAAGGGCCGTCGAGGCTGGCAGCAGCCAGAGACGGAGGCGGAAGCGGCGGCGGCGGCGGATGCATAGCGTGCGGCGGCAGCGGAGGTAGAGGCTGGTTCGCGGACAGCATCGTAGTCCGTTTTGCTGGACGACACGCCGACGATGACATCGAGCTGTTGGGAAGGGAGGCAGCGACGAGAACGGGGGCGAAGTGGGTAGCAGCGCACGCCCACGAGCGCTGGGCGGCAGCCCAGAAGGGCGGACGCGCGACGGCGCTCTGGAGAAGGCGCGCACGGCGTGGTGCTCCTGGAGGAGGCGCGCCACGGCGGTGCGCGCTCTGGAGGAGGCGCGCACTGCGGTGGCGGACGGGTCGATGGAGAGCGCGGCCTTCACAGGCAGCGTGGCTCTCTCCCCGGATCGGTACCGACGGGTCGATGGAGAGCATGGCCTTCACAGACAGCGCGGCTCTCTCTCCCCGGATCGGTACCGTGGTTACCACGGGCTCCAGGCTGTTGTCAGGGACGTCGGTCCCGGCGGTGGGTGGCCTACCCTCACCAAGACCAACTACGTCGAGTGGGCTGCGGTGATGAGGGTAAAGCTCCAGGTGCGACACATGTGGGAGGCAGTCCGGTACGGCGACGTCGACTACGATCTAGATCGACGGGCGCTGGATGCCCTCATCGCTGCAGTCCCGCCTGAGATGCAGTTCTCGCTTACCAGCAAGCGGACTGCCAAGGAGGCTTGGGACGCCATCGCTGCGGCACGCATCGGCAGCGACCGCGCCCGCAAGTCCACACTGCAGGCACTTCGCAAGGAGTGGGAGAACCTGGCCTTCAAGCCAGGTGAGGATGTTGATGACTTTGCTCTCCGTCTCAACACTGCTGCATAAGATGGTGCAGTTCGGCGATGACACCTACGGCGAGGAGAGAGCTGTCGAAAAGCTCTTCCGCTGCGTCCCCGAGAAGTACAAGCAGATGGCCCGCTCGATTGAGTCTCTGCTAGATCTCTCCACGATGTCAATCGAGGAGGCGATAGGTCGCCTCAAGGTCCTCGACAACGATGAGCCACGGTCTCTCGGGGCCCATCACCACTGGCGGGAAGCTCCTCACTCGAGAGCAGTGGGATGCCTGCCAAGGTGACCGGAAGAAGGGGGAGCCTTCTTCCGCGACAGGCGGCCGCAAGCGCGGCAAGCCACGCAAGGCGCGCAGAGACGCCCAGGCCGGGGCGCGAGGACGTGCCGAGGGTGATGCCCGCAAAGGCGCCCAGGGCGACGTCGCCGGCAAGCACAAGCCGGCACGAGACGACGCCTACCGCAACTGCGGCCAGCTTGGCCATTGGGCCAAGGACTGTCGACAGCCACGACGCGGCCAGGCCCACGTCGCACAGGCGGAGGAGGAGCCGGCTTTGTTCATGGCACATGCAAGCATCGAGCTACCTCCAGCGGCACCGGCCGCAGCGGCTCTCCTCCACCTTGACGAGCCAAAAGCACACGCCCTCATCGGCGACAGCTCCGGCAACGACAAGACTGACGGGTGGTGCCTCGACATCGGCGCCACCCATCACATGACCGGTCGACGGGAGTTCTTCACCGAGCTTGACTCTAGCGTCCGAGGCTCCGTCAAGTTTGGGGATGCCTCCGGCGTGGAGATCAAGGGCGTCGGCTCCGTCATCTTCACCGCCGTGTCTGGTGAGCACAGGCTGCTCACCGGAGTCTACTACATCCCCGCGTTGAGGAACTCCATCATCAGCTTGGGACAGCTGGATGAGAACGGTTCGCGCGTGGTGGTTGAGGATGGAGTCATGAGGATTTGGGATCGCCGTCGTCGCCTTCTTGCCAAGGTATCCAGAAGCGCAAATCGACTCTACGTCCTTAACGTGCAGGTGGCACAACCCCTCTGCCTCGCTGCTCGTCGGGACAACGAGGCGTGGCAGTGGCACGAGCGTTTCAGGCACCTTCACTTCGAGGCCTTGAAGCGGCTCAGTGCCACGGAGATGGTGCGAGGCCTGCCGTGCCTCGACCATGTGGAGCAGCTCTGCGACGTCTGCGTGTTGACGAAGCAGAGGCGACTGCCCTTTCCCCAGCGGGCGAGCTTTCGAGCCAAGGAGAGGCTCGAGCTTGTGCACGGGGACTTGTGTGGCCCGGTGACACCGGCCACACCGGGAGGACGACGCTACTTCCTGCTGCTCGTCGACGACCTCTCCCGCTACATGTGGGTGATGGTCCTCGGCAGCAAGGGAGAGGCTGCGGACGCCATCAGGCGCGCGCAGGCTGCTGCGGAGGCGGAGTGCGGCCGCAAGCTGCGCGTGCTGCGCACCGACAACGGCGGCGAATTCACGGCGGCTGAATTCGCGTCGTACTGCGCTGATGAGGGCATTCAGCGCCACTACTCCGCGCCGTACAGCCCGCAGCTGAACGGCGTCGTCGAGCGGCGCAACCAGACGGTTGTGGGGATGGCTCGGGCCCTTCTCAAGCAGAGGGGGATGCCGGCTGTCTTCTGGGGAGAGGCGGTGGTGTTGGCCGTCTACATCCTCAACCGCTCGCCTACCAAGGCGCTCGACGGCAGGACGTCGTACGAGGCTTGGCATGGGCGCAAGCCGGCGGTCTCGCACTTGTGGGTCTTCGGCTGCCTCGCGTTCGCCAAGGAGCTTGGCCACATCAGCAAGCTCGACGACAGGAGCACTCCGGGAGTGTTCATCGGCTACGCGGAGGGCTCGAAGGCCTACCGCATCCTCGACCCGAAGACACATCGTGTGCGCACGGCGCGCGACGTTGTGTTCGACGAAGGGCGAGGATGGGCGTGGGACAAGGCGGTGGACGACGGCTCGGCTCCGACGTACGACGACTTCACTGTCGAGTACGTCCACTTCGAGGGAGCTGGGGGAGTAGGCAGCTCTTCTTCGGCGAGCGCGTCTACCCCAGTCCCCGAGCCTCCACCGACCCCGGCGCCTGCTACTCCGACAACACCACGCTCTCTAGCCAGGACCCCGGCTGCGATGAGTTCTTCGCCGGCTCCACCACAGCCGGCATCGCCACGCACTCCAGCACCGACAGGCACCTCTCCGGGCACGTCTACTTCAACACCAGCTCGTGTCGAGCATAGCCCGGTTGGGCTCGCTACTCCGCTCTCTCACGACGAGGAGCGCATCGACGTGTACCACGACGGCGAGCCGTTGCGGTACCGTATGATGGAGAACCTTCTCGGCGACCAGCCGGTGCCGGGACCGGTGCCTCACGACCTGGAGGCGCAGTTGCACCTTGCGTGTGAAGACGGCGAGCCTCGGTCGTTTGCAGAGGCCGAGAGACACGTGGCATGGCGCGCCGCGATGCAGTTGGAGATGGATGCGGTCGAGAAGAACCGCACCTGGGAGCTTGCTGACCTTCCTCGTGGTCACCGCGCGATCACCCTTAAGTGGGTGTACAAGCTGAAGAGGGATGAAGCCGGCGCCATCGTCAAGCACAAGGCTCGCTTGGTGGCACGAGGTTTCGTGCAGCAGAAGGGGGTCGACTTCGACGACGCCTTCGCTCCTGTGGCACGGATGGAGTCCGTGCGACTCCTCCTTGCGCTAGCTGCCCAGGAGGGCTGGCGTGTTCATCACATGGACGTCAAGTCGGCGTTCCTTAACGGCGACTTGAAGGAGGAGGTCTACGTGCACCAGCCACCGGGATTTGCGATCCCCGGCAAGGAGGGCATGGTGCTCCGCCTGCGCAAGGCCCTCTATGGCTTGCGGCAGGCACCGAGGGCGTGGAATGCCAAGCTGGATTCCACGCTAAAGGGGATGGGCTTCGAGCAAAGCCCGCACGAGGCGGCCATCTACCGACGGGGCAGTAGAGGAAATGCCCTGCTGGTGGGTGTCTACGTCGACGACTTGGTGATCACCGGCACCAAGGATGCGGAGGTGGCGGCATTCAAGGAAGAGATGAAGGTCACCTTTCAGATAAGTGACCTGGGGCCTCTCTCTTTCTACCTGGGAATCGAGGTGCACCAGGATGACTCCGGGATCACGCTTCGACAGACCGCCTATGCCAAGCGCGTCGTTGAGCTAGCTGGGCTCACCGACTGCAACCCAGCTCTCACTCCGATGGAGGAGAGGCTGAAGCTGAGCCGCGACAGCACGATGGAGGAGGTGGACGCTACGCACTACCGGCGTCTTGTGGGGAAGCCTTCGCTACCTCGCCCACACACGACCGGACTTGGCATTCTCCGTCGGCTACGTTAGTCGGTTCATGCAGCGACCGACAACGGAGCACCAGCAGGCTGTGAAGAGGATCATCTGCTACGTTGCGGGGACTCTCGACCACGGCCTCTGCTACCCT
Source organism: Miscanthus floridulus (assembly GCF_019320115.1). Taxonomy (NCBI): domain Eukaryota; kingdom Viridiplantae; phylum Streptophyta; class Magnoliopsida; order Poales; family Poaceae; genus Miscanthus; species Miscanthus floridulus. The sequence continues at coordinate 10,850,782 of NC_089588.1, read as the reverse complement.
AGGTGCCCTGGGGCGGCACACTTCGTCGGGTATAGCGACAGCGACCACGCCGGCGACATCGACACCAGCAAGAGCACGAGCGGGATCCTCTTCTTCCTCGGCAAGTGCCTCGTTAGCTGGCAGTCGGTCAAGCAGCAGGTGGTGGCCCTGTCCAGCTGCGAGGCCGAGTACATAGCGGCCTCCACCGCTTCGACTCAGGCGCTCTGGCTCGCTCGACTGCTTGGTAATCTCCTCGGCAGAGACACTAGAGCGGTGGAGCTCAGGGTGGACAGCAAGTCCGCTCTGGCCCTGGCAAAGAACCCCGTTTTCCATGAACGCAGCAAGCACATCCGGATGAGGTACCACTTCATCCGAGGCTGTTTGGAGGAAGGGAGCATCAAGGCGAGCTACATCAACACCAAGGACCAGTTTGCGGACCTGCTCACCAAGCCCCTTGGGAGGATCAAGTTCCTTGAGCTCTGCTCTAGGACCGGGATGGTTCAACTTTCCCACAAGACGACGCACAAGACTTAGGGGGAGAATGATGGGATAAGTCTCATGTGCTGGTCTTTGTGGGGCTGTGCTGGTCACATGGTCTTTGTGGCTGCATGGTCTGTTTTTAGGACAGCATAGGACAACATCTAGGACAGCATCTAGAGGACAACATCTTAGCATCTAGGACAACATCTTATACTAGCATCTTGGCATATGCTTGGCTGGCTAGCAGCCTATAAATATGTATCTCCAACCCCTCGGGTTGGCATGTCATTTGTGTGAGAAATAAACCAGAAAATTGCCCCAACTCCTAGTGTCATCCTCTCTCGATGAGAGTAAGAATTCTGCTACTAATTCAGCGACTAACACATGATCTGTTCATACTTCATATACAGTTAGATTTCTACTTTCAGTACTGGTCAATTAGCCTAATGGTATATCAAATAATTATCCACTTTCTATGCAATCGCATGTTTCAAGTTTCTAATGCTTCCTTGTAATACTGGACCATTGGTATTATAAGAAAGTAAATTCAGACTTCAATCTTGTTATTATGTGGTTTTCTAGTGATCTCGGTGAAAATGTGATATTATGTCCATATCCTTGCAAGTAGCTCAGTCATTTAAGTTTAATCTGAATTACTTAGCAGTGTGATTTACGGATTTGCATAACTGCTTGAAAGTAACATTTGTATCCTCATGGCCAACATTAGGATATGTATTGTATTATTGGCGTGAAATTCAAAAAAATCATATAGATGCAAGGTATCTGTTTCTGGGCTAAGCTCAGAACCCAATCCTGCATGTGCAGATATAGATGAAACTCATCTCTTAATAAAGTGTATGGTGGGGCGTTTTTGGTGTCTCAGCATAGCAGGTCCTAAACCCTGGTAAAGGAGGAGGGTTGTGTTAGGTGTGGCGAGCCAATGTAAAAACTTAGCCACTTTTATGGAGATGAAACCCAAAAGAATCCCGTTGGGGCGTAACCCTTTTAGCGACGCGCCATGTTGGAACCCGGGTATGGTGTTAAATGAGCAAGGGTCGGGTCGTCACCCCCGTGACGCGCCGTGTCGCGATCTGGGCACGGTGTCAAGTGAGCAAGGATTAGGTCATCGCATCCTTAGTGGCGTGCCACATCGGCGCTCGGGTGTGGTGCAAAATGAGCAAGGGTCTCACACCTACCTCGGCGGGTGCGAAGGGTAAGGAAGCTAGTCGAGCCAACTAGGATCCGTTTAGGTAGCTGGA